>NC_071113.1:4682500-4982500 GCF_024256425.1 Clarias gariepinus
GGAAATGATTGCAGTGATGATGATGGTGTATGTATTGGGCATTTTAATTGACTGCACATTAGCGACCCCGTGCCGTGTGAGAGAGCGGCTTCTATACTCGTGTTGTCAAAATAAACTAAAATAGTGAAGAAGAAGCAAAGCTCAGATGCTAATGGGTCAGATGCTAGGTCAGTAGTGTGGAGTGAGGCAGTGAGGGAATGAGACGAGACGCCATTAGGTCTATAAAACTCGCCTGCCAATAAGTGTGAATACAACAACATTAATGCTTATCGTGTGCGCTGGTGCCTTCAGCTGTGCCTTAAAAACACAGGGCTGTTCCACCGTTTGCCTTGAAAAACTGAAACGTGTTTGATCTCCTGTTATGATCTTTTTCGTAACCATGTCGACACGGTGACCATCATTGTAAACCACTGTGGGTGGTTAGCTGGTTGAACAGGTAACCAGCTAACTAGTTTAGCACAAATTATGAGATGCTGAGAATAGACCTGAGCAACTGAAGCAACCCCAGATCATAACGCTTGTACAATGGACACTATGCATGGTAAGTGCATCACTTCATGGCTTTCCTTCTTACCCTGACACGCCCATTACTCTGGAATAGGCTCAATCTGGACTCATCAGGTCACATGACCTTTTACCATCGCTCCATAGTCTAATCTTTGCTGCCTAGAGAACTGAATCATTTTTTCTGATGTCTCACTCACTTGCTATTTAGTCCCAATCCTCTTGCTCTTTCGTTCACTATTAAACATGGGTCTGATTTCTGTCTCTTTTTTTAAGTGATCTTTATTTATGAACAGATCAGCACTAGCCTTCCAGGTTTTAATAATGTGTTGTACAACTCCTGACTCAATGACAGCTATTTAAAATTATCTTCGTTGTTTCTTTGCTTGATGATATGACACCTTTTGTTTTGTCCAGGCGGTGTAATCGGAATTTTCATGCTTACAGTATTTTAGAAACGTTTCACCTTTTTAAGTAAACCATTACATTACTGCTGGACAGTAGTCTACTCTTTTAAGATATTTACTAGTTAGTCTAGTTACCTTTTCACCTGTGTTTAAATGTGTCGCCAGGGTTTTTTAAGGGCCTGCTGGTGCGACGCGTTGTTGCCGTAGTTACCGACTTTACAGCAAATTGAATAAGTGAAATCGAGGGGGAACATGGACATGGCAGGAGAGAAAGTGAACGTAGCTCTAATAAGCAGAAGGCTGGTAAACTCTGTGTACATTAGCATGACCTAGGCTGAGCCACTGCTGATAAAAAGTCTCTTTAACTGTCCTTTAATTTATTTTACATTGAAAAAAAAAACAATATTATTAATAATTTACGAGTTACAGACTAATGGGTAGATCCATTGAAGCCTGAGCTTCACCCTTCCTGAGCTCTCATCTGCATGCGGTGTTTATTATGTTTATTATGTTAAAATAAAGTTGGGTAAAAATGAGCTCTTTCGTTTTCACCCAACTTCCAAATATACACCTTTTGATTGGTGACTGTAAACTCACCAATCAAGATCATGATTTCCTTCAAGACTTCAGGGTGTGATAGGTAAGCTCTTCCACAGCGCTGGTGATTCACACACCCCTCCACATCACGCCTCGTCTCTTTATTAATGGCTCCACTATTACCCCTTAATCACTTTTTATCCTGCGTCTGTGGCGTTCAGCGATCAATCTGCCTGTTATTAATAATTCATCCCTCTTACAGCTGCTTGCTATTTCTCATGAGATCAGAATATATAGGCCAGGACCAGTCGTACAGCAAGACTCCAGCTTCAGCTTCCTGATGTATTTATGGAGAGAGAGAGACGGTGAAGAGGCCAGAGGCTTGCGAGAAGCCTCTACAGAGGTGTAGCAGAGATTTAAATTATTAAAAAGGGAACTGTTACGCTAAAGTCATTTTTAGTCAGTTTTACACATTTACAGAGAGTGTGTACAAATAAGGGAGAAAAAAAAACAAAAAGCATTGCCTGCTTTTTTTTTTTTTTTTTTTTTTTTTACGTTTCTCCTATCGTGCCATCCAAACGTGAAATATCGGACCTTTAGGAGAAATGCCGATAATGTGAACAATGAAGGATAAACCCATATTGGGCAGAACATAAATAGCACATCAGGACTTGTCACCTGGGAAACGGGAGGTGGTCCAGATGTGGGTCAGAGAGACAGTAAGAAGATCGAGTTATCCATAACAGAAACAATAAAAACGTATAACAACTTGACTGTGTCAGAGTGACATACCTTTGGCTTGGATAGCTCGCTAATCTCTGTAGTTTAATCACCTCCTAAAGCTACAACAAAAACCTAGTGTGGTCTAGCTGTGTGTGTGTGTATTTCAGTTCACACACCAGACGCATTTCCACAAACACATGCACACAAAAAGAAAACACAAACTCTAATCCCTCTGTCTGTATTTATGCAGGAGACTCGGGTTTGAGGCTAATCGATGCCCTTTCTTTCCTCATTGCGCTGCAGTGTTGCTTTGCAGTTCACTCTTTTCTCGTCTCGTGTCCAACTTCTCCATTTCCCCCTCGCGGTCTCTCTCTCACACACACACACACATTCTCTCTCTTGCTTCTTACCTCATCTCTATTTGTTTGGACTATTATCTTATCTCTCTCTCTCTCTCCTCCCTCTTCTCGTCCTTTGTTCCCTCATGCCTCTTCCCATGACTTCGTTTATCACCCACACGCCTCCTACTTTGCCTGTGATGTAGAATGCAGCATCTTCTCCCCGATTGGCTGTTCAGTTGCTGCAGAAACTCAGAGCAGGAATCCGATAAGGAAAGAAACAACACCACTTTCATTTAGCGTTTATTAACTGACTGAGTGATAGTTTTTATTAAGACTCTAATAAATATGTTGTTATAAAGCATGCTATTCAGAAAGTAAAGATTTCCTGTAGAGGACGAGGATGAGATTGTTTGTCAGTGTACAGTGGAACCTTGGATTACGAGCATAATTTGTTCCGGAAGCAGGCTCGTATTCAAAAACACCGTAATTCGTAAACCAAATTAAATTTTCCTATTAGAAATAATGGAAACTTAAGTTATTTGTTCCACAGCCCAGGAAAAATAAATACATAAAAATAATTAACACAAAATATTAAGTAGAAATTAAAAAATTAACCTGCACTTTACCTTAAAAAAATTAATAAAAATAAATTCCGACAGATGGGTATTGCCGCAGGCGCTGTGTGTGAGAGAGAATCTAAAGTAAGCTTTCACTTCTTATTTTACAGAGTTACCCTTCAACCACTCTTTTATCACACACAATGAAAACACTGTTAACTAACCTGCACTTAGAATCGCGACAAAGCAGTGTTTCTGTATAGAGCAGAGAGAAAAAGTGTGTCAGTGTGTGTCTGTGAAGGTGAAAGTAGTAGGGGTGTGTGTGTGTTGGGGGTGGCATAGTGTCCAATGACATAGAGCAGGCTGATGCAGAAAAAGAAAATGGATCTTTAACCTCTCTAATGAGACTTGCCTTGCTTTACATGCGTGCTGTACACACACGCATACAGACATCTGCGACAGATGTTTTACATGCACACACGTGGTCAGTGTTATAGTAAACAGTACACGCGTGCACGGATGTTGCTTTATACCAGTAAGCACTAAGACCCAGCAGGGCAGACATTTACCCGATTACGGATTTCTCTGCCTCCACCATGTATCTTTTCTCTACCTCCGCTTTCTTTTTTTTTTTTTTGTTCCGCCCTGTCTGAGGCGCCAAACTCTGCTAGCATCAGTGCGCGAGACCGAGTGTGTTCACTTTGCTCCGCGCTCAACTGAAGCCACTACCCTTGATGAAACCGATAATTTCATAATCAATTCGTGCGACACAGCGAATCGATTATGAAATTTACTGCTAACGCTTTTAGTAATCGATTTTTATCGATTTTATCAATTCGTTGTTGCAGCCCTACTTCCATCATTACAGAGAATACAGTCGTGTTGCTAATTAATGCAAACTAGTAAAATGGAAACATAGTGAAGCATTTTTAAATGTGTGTTTCTGGTTCTGCGATAATGTGTGTTTAGCAACAAGCTGGGAGGAAAGGGCTCTTCTTATATGAGGTCACATTAGGGTAAATATCTAATTGGCTTGTTAAGCTATGGCCAATAAAATGGAGCATAAAGCAAATATTGCTTTCGCCTTCTGTTCCACATTTTATGTTTATATACACACACACACACAGAAGATGTATCTGAATGGCTATAAATGACTATGAAGTGAATTTAGGAAAATAGATCCCCTTTAAAGTAAAGCATGAAATCATTCTTTTTGATGTTTATAAGCCGACTGCAGTAACAGACAGAGCAGTGATGCAAGAAAACATGATGTGGGGCTCTTTTTTTTTTTATCTGATTAAATCATCTGATCTTAGCCTGAATTAGCACAACTAGATCAATTTTTACATGGGTGTACCAGTTCTGTCAGTTTTGGTTCTGCTGTAGTGCCACAATGGTTCCCTAAAGGCCTCATTAAATAATGTTGGTATCGTTTCTGAGAGCAGACCAAGCTCTGATCGTCTTTCTGCTTTGACCGAGGTGATGCTACTGTTTCTTTAAGCGGCTTCATATAAGGAAAGTTATCATGCTGATTTGAAAACACACTATAGTACATTATTTGCTGTGTTATTTTTCAGTGTTTGATTAAAGTGAATTCTGTCATGCTTGTTTTAGCCAAGGGGGCCATTTATGTAAATGTAAAAAATTAGTCCAGCTCGAAAGTCCCAACACATGCAGTTCCATGAATGACACTAAAAGTGAGGTAATCCCCATAGACACCCCCTCTTCCTCCGTCCCCGGTCACCCCCAGGTTAAGACATACAAAAAAACACTCAATACTCAGGTCTCTCACTCATGATGTCTGTGCAGGGGTGGATTTTTATTTAACTCTTTATTAAAATGATGATAAACCACAAGACTATTTATAATTGGGGCGTGGCTGATTTGACAGCCACGCCCGAATAATGAATAGTCAATTAGGAACAGCTGCATTGCTGTCCACGCCTCACTTTAGCTAACGGGTTAACTGGAATTGATAAACTTAAAAAACTCGGTGTGTGTGCTGTGTGTAGACCTAATGATGTGTCGACGTGCATTGAAGCAGATGAGGAAGCAAAAACTTTTTTAAGCATATAAATTAGCATTCGCCACCATAGCATTTAAGTTAAGCTAGCTAGCTTGTGCTAACTGAGGTAAGCAGGTGTGTGGTTGGAACCTCTCTGTTTCCAACAAAGAGCCAGGCTCCGTTCGTCCCATACAGTTGTCCATTTACAGCCTTATTGGGATTCAGGCGGAGTCAGCTTCTGGCAAGATGGCGACGACCAGAGCTCCCTCAGCTACAGAAAACCTACAGGTGGCGCCAGAGAACGCTTGTCTGAGTATGTTTACACAGTCTGTAAGTGTAACGCGATGAGATAAAGAATAGTTATGGGGAACAGAAACAAGGAAGGGAAACTGGATGGTCAGTGGGCAGTTTGGAAGTGTGTGTGTGTCTGTGTGTGGCTGGCTGGCTCTGTACACAGCCATGACCACATAATGACACTGCGAGGGTGTGTGTGTGTTTTACCGTGTTTACTGAGCTCACGTTACTTCAGGCCTTTCAGTGACTCGTATCAAATTACTCACACACAAGAAAATGGAATGTCTCTATTTGTTTCTGTCTCTCTCTTGCTCTGTTCCACCACTTGACGTTCTTGTCTCCGTTCTCCCTCCGTCCACCTGACTTTCTCTCTGACTCTCATTCTGTTTTTCTTTGTTTCTGTCTCTTTCTGTCTTCTTGTCTGACTCTTTATTTTCCTGTTTCTGCCTTCATCTGTTTTTTTTTTGTTAGTTTTTTTATTAATCTGTCTGTTTCTCGGTCTTGCTTTCTGTCTTTCAATGTCGCTCTCTGTCTGTCCCTCTGTCTCTCTCTCCACACACACTGGGGTGTGAGCTGCTGATCTGACGGCTGTGACTCCTGATGAGTTTGTCCTGTCATAAGTGTTATGTACCTGATCAGCGCTTTGTTTTTATCTGCTCTGTGTCTCCCAGGCGAAGTCATGTGTGTGTCACATGTGTGGCGCTCACCTGAACCGGCTGCACTCGTGTCTCCACTGCGTCTTCTTCGGCTGTTTCACAAAGAAACACATCCACGAGCACGCCAAATCCAAGAGACACAATCTAGGTAAGAAAGCATGGGAACTTTAACACACACTGTACATACAGATCAGACCCCCCCAAACACACACTCACACACGTTTCACATAAAGCACTTTTCTCAGATCAGGCCATAAACCTACTCTCTGCCCCAGACCTGTTTTTTTTTGTTTTTTTTTTCCCTCTTTTGAAGCTACGCTTCTCATTTGGCTCTCGAGTCTCCAGCAGCTCTGAGGCTGTAATTATCTCCTCTTCTTTAATGAGGTGGGACGGACTTCTCCTACAAGAAACAAACACACAAACAAACTGATAAGAGGGTAATTATATAGTGCTAGGGAGTGTGTGTGTGTGTGTGTGTGTGTGTGTGTGTGAGGCATTTTTATGTAAGTTGTTTGAGTATAGAGATGGACCCAATCACCTGCTGTTCTACTACATGACTAAACTAACTGCTATAGGAGGGACGAGCGGCACTTTCGGTCCTGACTGATGACGGACGCTAAGGTCTGAGGGCTGGAAGGTTGTTGCTGATACGTTAGACTTTTACTAGCGGTAATAATCGTAGCTCCGCTCCACCAGCCCTCCCTCTGCATCTGCTCTCTGGAGTTTTAGCGCTGACGATGTAATTAGGTTACTGTGAGCGAGGGATGTGCACTCGGCTCAGGAGGAAAAGGAGAGCAGGGATTAGATGGAGCAGTGATTAATTCATCTTAATCAAACTGCTACAAATTAACATTTTTTTCTTAAAAATGTAGAGGAGCGAAATGGTCCATTTTAGTGAGAGATCTTGCAGAATCCTGAGTGACACACACACACACACACTTTAACCAATAATAGACAAGACTCCATTCAGTAATAACGTTTATAATAACTAATAAAAGCATGATTTCTAAACCTCACACAGTTAACAGTTTTGTGATCATAATTTTTGTAATTTTTCAGTAACAGTTATTATCCTTAAATCACTTAATTAAACATAAGTGTTGGGCCTCCGAATGGCGAGGGGTGGAGTGTTCGCCCTATCATCCGGAGATCGCTGGTTCGATTCCCGGGTGATGCTGTAACTTTTCGCAGCCGGAGGTCTAGAGAGAGCTGATTGGCCGAGCTCTCTCAGAGGGGAGGGATGAGAGGTACTTGGTGCTCCCACATTAATCACGACTCTTCAGCCAATCAGGGGAGTCTGTGAGCTCACTCAAGCGGGAGCGGATAGCGCTGTCCCGCGAGTGTGTTACTCCGCCCCAACAGTGCGTGATAGTGCAGTTCGCAAAGATGCGGTCAGTGGCGTCACGCGGTTCGGAGGAAACAAGTGATGGTCTTTGGCCCTCCTGGCTGAGTAGTGGTAGAAGCCTTAATGTGGGAGCCCCCTAGTGACGGGGAGGAATTGGACAGGAATTGGACTTAATGTATACATAAGTGTTGCTAAAACTGACACTGAGATTGAATAATTAGTAAATGCCGTGCCAAACTGGACTAAATAAAACGCAAAGGTCCTGCCGTTGTGTGATCTACATCTCCAACCAATCATACACGACACAGAGTTCTTGTAATCAATCCGAACACAGAAGGCGGGGTTTCTTGACTTTACAAGGAAATAAAAAAACTACTCGTTTAGTGATGACTGTACATTGACATCCCAACCTACAAAAAACCCACAAAAAATATTTGATACTCTTGTGTCTTTCATATTTGTTTTTTTCTCTTCTGTAATGTTCCTTATTTTTTCTTTCTCTCGCTGTAAAGTCTGTAGTTGACTTTATTTCTGATCTCAGCGTGCTTTAGCGCCCGCTCCTGCTTAGGTTTCCATGGTTACCTCAAGGCCTGCTATGATGTTGGTTTATTCTGGTCGTTTGTGTGTGGGGTGAGAAATCCTCACCTTCTCTCTCTCACTCACACACACACACACACACACACACACACACACACACACACACACACACACACACAGAAAACTCTCTCACTATTCTCTCATCTTCAGTATGTTCAGTAAGAGCTGTGCGTTACCTCTACGCAGATCCTCTCAGGTCGTGCTGCGGTGTACGGTTATGTACAGCAGCAGAGAAGCCATGAAGCTTAACGTGTGTGTGTGTGTGTAATGGGGGGGGCAGATGAGATTTCCCTACACCTCGCACCCATCTGGCCAAAATGCTGTGAATGGCACTCCTACTGCAAGGTGTGTGTGTGTGTGTGTTGCTCCCCCTGCACATCACACGGGTCTGAGAGTCAGAGATCAGCTGAAGATGCTGCTGTTTGACTTAAATATAAAAAATGCACACTTTATACCCTGAAGTCGTACATTCGCGCATTTCACCTTCCAATTGCAATACACAGGTTCTGTGCAAGTGATCGGTTCAGTGTGAGCGTAAACATGTGTGCGAGTGTGCATGAGCATGTATGTGTAAAACATGCGTTCTCTTACACACATTCACTCGCACATGCTCACACGTATCCGATTGCATGTGTTAGATATGTAAAGAAAAAAAAAAATCAATTCACACACACAAACGCACGCACGCGCGTGTGTGTAAGCAAGAAGGTGAGTGTGTGTGTGAGAGCACACAGGCTCACATACTCACAATTCATGTCAGCTTAATTTAAATATTAATAGTGTGAGCTCCCACATTAAAGCCCAATCCCAATTCTATTTTCTACCCCTTCCCCTTAGCTTAGCCCTTCGTTTAAAGTGAGGTCCCGAAAAATCTTTGTTTGGAGGGCTATCTGGCCCTTCCCCTTACCCCTACCCCTCCAACCAAAAGAGAAATAAGACACCCCTACCCCTTCACGTGAACGCGCCAAACGGAGGGGTAGGGGGAAGGGGTAGAATTGGGATTGGGCTTAAGGCTACTACCACCACTCGGTCAGGAGGGCCGAAGACTATAACATGTTTCCTCTGAACCACGTGACGCCACTGACCGCATCTTTTAGAACTGCTTTCTCACGCACCGTAAAAACCATGCACACTTGGAGGACAGTGCTAACTGCTCCTTCTGCCTGTGTGAGCTTACAGGTGCCCTTGATTGAGCCGTGATTAATGTGGGAGCACTAAGTACCTCTTATCCCTCCCCTCTGAGAGAGCTCGGCCAATCAGCTCTCTCTAGACCTCCGACTGCGAGAGGTTACAGCATCGAACTCGCAATCTCCGGATGATGGGGCGAGAACTTCCACTTCGCCGCTTGGAGGCCCCCACACATGCATGTGTGCATGTGTGCAAGCGTGCACACACACACACACACACACACACACACACACACATAAAGTTCGCTTGCTCGCACATGCACGCACACTCACACTTGCTTGCTCATAAACATTGTTACACACGAGAGCCCGCAGTCACACACACGTGCTGGTGCACACATTCACTCACGTACACGTGCATACACACACATGCTTGCTCACACCCTCACTCAAGCACATGTGCGCTCTCTCTCTCACGCACACACACACACACGTGAGGTGAGATGGGGAACACCCCGGTAAGCCGTACTGTCCTAAAATACTGAGTCACTTTGCATTTACAGTCGTATTCCGGCTCGTGCAGAGAGAAGCGCAGTGCTTTAGTACGGTCCATAAACCTATAAACCTATACACCATGTGTATTTAATATACACCATGAAAATTGAACCTTCAAAGATGAATGGACAGATCAATATATGATTATTCTGGTTTTGTATGTTTCGAAACCATGGTGCTAATAACAAGCACTACTGTGAGATAAAACACATGTTCTGAGGCGCTGCCATCTCGGAAGGTTTTTCCTCAGCACGGTCGCCCTCGGCTCGCTCATCAGGAACAATCTGATCATTTTGATTCGTACACACGTCTGCTCTGTGACAATGACCGCTGTTTAATGTGCTATACAAATAAAATTTAATAAAACCATGATTCTGTCAGTGCTAGTGTTTAGTGCTCTGCCCATGTTAGCATGATGTCATGTACATCACCAGTGCTTACCTGGAAAGCTTTAGTGTGCGTGAGAGAGAGAGAGAGACCTTCAGAAGGTTGCCATGGGAACAAAAGCACATGTATGATGATTGCGAATGTGGAGAAGTACCTGATTGCACAAGCCGTGCTTTACATTACACAAACGTCCCAGCAACGAGTGAATAAATGAATGAGGACGATACTAGTTTTCGTAAACGTGTGAATGCTTTTTCTAAAGCTCTCTCTCTCTCTCACACACACACATACACACACACCCGAGGTGTATTCCTGTGTTTCTCTCCACTTATCTTAATGCTTACTTACTAATGCTTCCCCTCCCTACTCTGTCACTCAGCTATAGACCTTTTGTATGGAGGAATATACTGTTTTGTGTGCCAAGACTACATCTATGATAAAGACATGGAGCAGATCGCCAAAGAAGAACAAAGGAAAGCGTGGAAATTGCAAGGTAATGGCTTTTAAATCCCTCAGGCTGGGCCTTTGGCTCGCATAATGCAATGTAGCTCAGGGAAGAAATTGCTGGTGTGTGGGAGGGGGGGGGTGTGTGGGAGGGGGGGGGTGTGTGGCTGTCTGACTAACCTCCAGTGCTGTACTGAATTGTAGGCATTGGAGAGAAGTATTCTACGTGGGAACCTACAAAGCGAGAACTGGAGCTGCTTCGACACAACCCCAAACGACGGAAGATAACCGCAAACTGCACCATAGGTTCGCTCTCTATTTCTCGTAGACCTCTGCATGTGATTGGCTCGCTGTTGGGGGCCGTGCCTCTCCCTTCTCTCGCTCTCCGCAGTGCTCTGGCAGACTGAGCCTCAGTGAGCTGCACACTTCAGTGCGGTTTAATCTCTACAAATTAGTCTTTGCTTAGGTTGTATGTGAGGAGATTGCAGAACGCAGCGAAGGCTCAGATCTCCTCCTTTACTGGACATCAAAGCTTGTGTGTGTGTGTGTGTGTGTGTGTGTGTGTGTGTGTGTGTGTGTGTGTGTAAGAGAAATAAAATGGATACATCTCTGTCTCTCTATCTCTCATAGAATAATGTAGTACAAAAGGCCAGCAGGCTGGATTTTATGTGTAATGATGGATGTCCAGGTTGTGTCTAGGTGATGTATAAAATGCGACTAGATATTATAGACATTCTAAATAAGATAACATTTTAACGTTATAGAAATGAAAGCCAGCTTAGTTAAATGTTCAGTGATGTTTAAATAACAAGGCCTTGTTATAATTTTTCTCAAAGCAATATGAAATGTAGGTTTCTACTACATTTCTACTCTTTCTTGCTTGATTTAAGATCCATTTCTTTAACTAGATGATATTTTATTCTTCAAAATCTTTGACATTTTAACAAGAAATAAAGTTTATATACACACACACGCGCGCGCACAGGGAGAGAGCGAGCTGCATATGCATATAGAGCTGTGAATTATACAGTCTGTTGCGATTTTTAGCTCAGTTTGATTCAGTACCACTGCAGTGTGTAAAGCAGTTCTGAACTGAAGTTTTAAAGGGTTAAGATAAAACAGGATTTAGGAAATATTTTATTAGACTATAATTTACATTGTTGCTCATACAAAGATACAATGCTCTCGTTCATTCCCTGCCCATCTTCTGCTTTGTACTCCAGTTCAGTAGGTGGCAGCACCTACCACACATTCAAAAAATAAAGAACAACATTGTAACGTTACCTAAATAATTTTTACATTTTATATCTGTTTTGAATTCTTTTTTTTTTCTTCTTTTTTTTTTAAGGGCCCATCGCTTTGACCAAGAGGAAATAAGTTTAATTGGGTAACTGATTAAATGCACACTGTTGCAAACCATTTTTCTTTCCCAGAAAATAAAGTTGTTACCCATAAACTACAAATCAGTTTCACAAATTTGAACTTAGATTATTTTTGTTGGTTTCTCTTTTTCCTCCCTTTTCGGTGTCCAAACACAGATGGACACAGTATGACAGCCTTGTTTTTGTCCTTCTGTCTCTCTCCTTTAACTGGACTAGAAGCATGTGAGCGCACAGGTGTCTGATGCGTGTAGATTTGCACCAGGGCCTCGTTTATGCTCTCAGCAAGAGTCTGGCCTTGTGTCTCAGATGCAGAAATGATGCAGTCCAAGTTCTCTGAGGGAGCATGTGTGAGCATCATCTCTCTCTCTCTCTCTCTCTCTCTCTCTCTCAGGTCTGAGGGGGTTGATAAATCTGGGCAACACATGCTTTATGAACTGCATTGTCCAGGCTCTGACACACACCCCACTGCTGAGGGACTTCTTCTTGTCTGACAGACATAAGTGTGAGATGCAGGCCAACTCTTGCCTGGTGTGTGAGATGTCCCAGCTTTTTCAGGAGGTGAGATCCATGAGTTCCCACTGACTCACAACACACCCAGAGGTTTCACTTACACATCTGCTGTGTATCTACTGTTGTACATGGTCTGTTATTGTTAGTTTAAATCTGCTATATCATGGTCTTATTTTAAGTAAATCTCATTTGTGAAATGTCTGTTACTGCTCTAACTAAAATAATCCTCAAAAAAATAAATCGCCCTCACTCTGTTTAACTCCTTTCCTAAAAATGCCGTTTTAATGTTGATGTAAATGAGTCACACCCCCTCCAGAGAACAGTGGGGCAGGGGGAGGAGCTTTTCTTATGAGATCACATTGGGGGGCATGTTGCAAAATCAGTTGAAAGTGGACTTTAAAGATTTGATTCTTCTTCTTCTAACATTTCTATCAGTCACTCCAGCTATGTATTTAAACACTTTAAGAACTGTCATCCTGTTCTCTCAGTTCTACTCGGGCCATCGGTCCCCCCACATTCCCTTTCGGCTGCTGCACCTGGTGTGGACACACGCACGTCACCTGGCTGGCTATGAGCAACAGGATGCGCACGAGTTCCTTATTGCAGCGCTCGACGTTCTACATCGTCACTGCAAAGGTAGTCCAAGCTACTCCTGCATGCGTTTTAAATAAAATAATTTAGTATATAACACACAGTTAATCTGAGGTTAATTTGATATGAGGGAGAACAGGCAGTTTAATATAGAACAAAGAGAAAGGACAGAGTACAATCAACCTTCTATAAAAAGTGATGTACTTTTTATAGAAGGTGATGAAGGATGAAGAGCCAGACAGAACAGCAGTTAAAAGGAATGAAATGCTTCCTCATCCATCTCCAGTGCCGTGAATCAGAAGGGGTGAGCTTTCCTGCAGTGCTTGTTTTCTAACCACTCTCTGTCCGCTTTCCTTCATGTGCTGCACTGATCGTCCACCAAGGGGACGACAACGGGAAGAAGGCCAACAACCCCAATCACTGCAACTGCATCATCGACCAAATCTTTACAGGAGGCCTGCAGTCAGACGTCACATGTCAAGTCTGCCAGTAAGGCTGTGTGTCTGTTTGTGTCTGTGTGTCTGTGTCTAGTTGTCAGGGTTTCTATCTGTCAGTGTGTGCATGTTGGCTTGGTGTGTGTGTCCAACCCCTCTTAATGAGCTCTTATAAATACCTAATATAAAGATGGCATGTTAGAAGCGTATTAATATTCACCTGGGATTTAAATCCTGTTTTTCTGTCAGAGCTGCTGTTATAGATGCATCATACTTTGTGACCAATCAGGGTGGACACTCAGCAGCTCTGTTTTGTACAGTGGTGTGAAAAACTATTTGCCCCCTTCCTGATTTCTTATTCTTTTGCATATTTGTCACACTTGTTTCTGCTCATCAAAACCCGTTAACTATTAGTAAAAGATAACATAATTGAACACAAAATGCAGTTTTTAAATGAAGGTTTACGTTATTAGGGGAAAAAAAAACCAAATCTACATGGCCCTGTGTAAAAAAGTGATTGCCCCCCTTGTTAAAAAATAACTTAACTGTGGTTTATCACACCTGAGTTCAATTTCTGTAGTCACCCCCAGGCCTGATTACTGCCACACCTGTTTCAATCAAGAAATCACCTAAATAGAAGCTACCTGACACAGAGAAGTAGACCAAAAGCACCTCAAAAGCTAGACATCATGCCAAGATCCAAAGAAATTCAGGAACCAATGAGAACAAAAGTAATTGAGATCTATCAGTCTGGTAAAGGTTATAAAGCCATTTCTAAAGCTTTGGGACTCCAGCGAACCACAGTGAGAGCCATTATCCACAAATGGCAAAAACACGGAACAGTGGTGAACCTTCCCAGGAGTGGCCGGCCGACCAAAATTACCCCAAGAGCGCAGAGAAAACTCATCCGAGAGGCCACAAAAGACCCCAGGACAACATCTAAAGAACTGCAGGCCTCACTTTCCTCAATTAAGGTCAGTGTTCACGACTCCACCATAAGAAAGAGACTGGGCAAAAACGGCCTGCATGGCAGATTTCCAAGGCGCAAACCACTTTTAAGCAAAAAGAACATTAGGGCTCGTCTCGTTTTTTAGCAAAATTATCTCAATGATTGCCAAGACTTTTGGGAAAATACCTTGTGGACCGACGAGACAAAAGTTGAACTTTTTGGAAGGTGCGTGTCCCGTTACATCTGGCGTAAAAGTAACACAGCATTTCAGAAAAAGAACATCATACCAAAAGTAAAACATGGTGGTGGTAGTGTGATGGTCTGGGGTTGTTTTGCTGCTTCAGGACCTGAAAGGCTTGCTGTGATAGATGGAACCATGAATTCTACTGTCTACCAAAAATCCTGAAGGAGAATGCCTGGCCATCTGTTCGTCAACTCAAGCTGAAGCGATCTTGGGTGCTGCAGCAGGACAATGACCCAAAACACACCAGCAAATCCACCTCTAAATGGCTGAATGAAGACTTTGGAGTGGCCTAGTCAAAGTCCTGACCTGAATCCTATTGAGATGTTGTGGCATGACCTTAAAAAGGCGGTTCATGCTAGAAAACCCTCAAATAAAGCTGAATTACAACAATTCTGCAAAGATGAGTGGGCCAAAATTCCTCCAGAGCGCTGTAAAAGACTCGTTGCAAGTTATCGAAAACGCTTGATTGCAGTTATTGCTGCTAAATGTGGCCCAACCAGTTATTAGGTTCATGGGGCAATTACTTTTTCACACAGGGCCATGTAGGTTTGGATTTTTTTTTCTCCCTAAATAATAAAAACCATCATTATAAACTGCATTTTGTGTTTACTTGTGTTATCTTTGACTAATAGTTAAATGTGTTTGATGATCAGAAACATTTTGTGTGACAAACATGCAAAAGAATAAGAAATCAGGAAGGGGGCAAATAGTTTTTCACAGCAGAAGTCAATATCATCTTTGTAACATTTGGAATAAACATATACATAACATTACCGTGTTTTTAATGTTACTTCACTATGATTACTTGCTTAACACAACTTTAATGATTCTCTCTCACCCAAACTGAAGTTTACACTGCAGCAGAGTTGTACAATTGTGTATTTATACTGGGATGCCATTCTTGCAGTGGTGTATCCACCACTATAGATCCATTCTGGGACATCAGTTTAGACCTTCCGGGTTCGTCTACCCCGTTCTGGCCGCTCAGTCCTGGTTCTGATGGGAGCGTAGTGAATGGGGAGAGCCATCCCAGTGGAGCTACCACCCTGACAGATTGCTTACGCAGGTACACCCCTGTACATTCTCACCTGCGTCACATCCGTCTGCAAAGTGTATTTAGCCATAAGCTCACCACAGGGCTACATTCGTCATCTCAGCTGTTAATTCTGTAACTGTCACCTCTCCTTACATTGTTTTGCCAACTCTACATTGATAATCTAACTTCACTGCAGCATGTCTACACCTGTAATCCTGCTACGACACCTCTACAGCTATTCATTCATTCATTTATTGCACGGCTACAGCTGTAATCTCACTTTAACCATATATTCACCGCAACATTACTTAGTACTTCATCACATTTACAGCCGTAATCACACTGCAGCCCATTTACATGACCATCACCCCTCTACAGACCTCGTACAGTTTGTTCTGTTCTCTGAGCTCCACACCAGCTAAACGTGTACCTGTGCCACAGATTCACACGACCCGAACACTTGGGGAGCAGTGCCAAAATCAAATGCAGCGGTTGCCATAGTTACCAGGAGTCCACCAAGCAGCTGACAATGAAGAGGCTGCCCATTGTGGCCTGTTTTCACCTCAAGGTATGTTTTTGGCTTTCTGTGCATGTTTTTCCTGATTGTTATAAAATGTTATAATTTTACTGATTTTTACTATTTCTCTCGCTCCAGCGGTTTGAGCATTCAGCAAAGCTCCGTAGGAAAATCACCACATACGTCTCATTTCCTTTAGAGCTTGACATGACTCCCTTCATGGCCTCCAGGTAAGTACAGTTTTGAGTGAGTCTGTGCCCCGGGTGGCTTCAGATTCCTGTTTCCAAACCTCAGGACATGCTTTTCTGCTCACCACAGTCTTAAAGGGTGTCGAAATGCTGTAAAATTAGGATGCTTCCAAAAAAAGCATCCTAACTTTATTTATTTCAGTAGTTTATTAATTACAAAATGCAAAGTGAGCAAACAAGTGAAATCTAAATAACATCAATATTTGGTGAGATTTTTACGCTTTTGGATTTAAACCAGCATCAGTTCTTACACTTGCACATAGTCAGGTGTATGATTAAGTAGTTATACCAAGCAGGTGCTACAGAGTAACCATTTCATACTTACGGTCAGTAACTAAAACATAAAGAATTCTGCAGGAGTCTTAAAACTGGGTGGGGAAAAGCCAAACTCAGTAGCACAGTAAACAGTGAGGTTGTGAAAGACCGTTTCATGTCACAGGTCATACACCACGGCAGGACTGAGCACATCAACAAGATACAAGGTGGAAATAAGGCTGAGAAACCCCACTAAACACTGGAACTGGGTGCAGACGATGTCTGTCTGCAGTAATGAGTGTCTGCAGGTAACAGTGAAGCATGGTGGAGGTTCCTTGCAAGTTTAGGGCTGCATTTCTGCTAATGGAGATATAGATTTGGTCAGGATTAATGGTGTCCTCAATGGTTAGACGTACAGGCAGATAGTTATCCATCATGCAGTACCATCAGAGAGGCGTCTGATTGGCCATAAATTTATTCTGCAGCAGGACAATGCCATTAAGAACTATCTTCAGTGTAGAGAAGAAGAAGGAGACCTGGTTTGGCCCCCACGAGCCCTGATCCCAACATCATCGAGTCTGTCTGGTGTTACTCTTATGAAGATACAGAAGGATTTGAGATGAGGTGTTTGGAGCACCTGTGGCCTCATGTACAAAGACTTGCGTTGAATTCATACTAAAACATTGTGTACGGACAAAGCTGTAAATGTGCGTACGCAGTAAAAAAAATCTGATGTATGTAACACTGCGTATGCGGAATCCCACGCATATTCTCTTTGTACATCCGAATTAACGTGAAATTGAGCGCACATGCACGAGCGCAAAACCCCTCCCTGTCTCCTCCTCCGTATGAATATGGTAATGTAATTTGTGATAAAAATGTGGTAATGGCTCCACAAAACCAAACGAAAAAGCAATAGCAAAAGCAAGGAAGAAGAGAAACTTTACAGAATGTGAATTGGAGGTGCTCCTATCGGAGGTAGACCGGAGAAAAACTGTGTTCTTTGCAAGTTTGTTCTCCGGAATTAATAACAAAAAAAAAAAAAACTTAGCTGGAATAATATCTTTAAATACATCACTCACCAAGAAGCCACCCATCGCGCACCCTGCCACCCTGGAGCCTCATCCCAACCATGCTGTTTGTGAGGATAAATGAATCATGGGTTGACCCAGGCCACCTTGCCACAATATTTGTTAGGTGCATTTAAGCATCACATATTATTTGCACATTTATTAATTGGAAATGTTTCTGATTCACGTATGCATATTCGTCTTTAGATGGCGCCTTTATAGCAGTGTGCGTGCAGGCGTTCGCTCCGATTACATTAGGAAAACAGGCGATCGCTGCAAATTGCGCTTCAATGTTTGGCTGGTCCACTGCATGGTATGGAAACCTTATATAGGCTACCTGCTAGACATGCGGATGATCCTGCCCATACAGCTGGCATTGCACAGCTTAAAGACGACTGGCTTAACCCCGAGCGGTCTGCCAGTTCCCTTTGGAAAGAACCAGTTGACAGGAAACCAAACGTTGTCAGCACCTGTAAGGGAACGGGTAATGCGTGGCTCCTCGCTGTCTCTCTTTCCAAATTTGGACCCAACTCAGCACAGAGTTTCAAGAGGATAGCTCTTGGAAATCTGAAACGGCTAATAAGCCAGTCATCATCGTGGGCCAGAAAATCACTGTGATCCCTAAAAACGCGTCCCTTCAGATTCGGCCACTGACAATGTCCAAAGGCCGACACTGCCATTGCCATAGACTAAGGGTTGTATACATTTGGAAGTGCTTTTATATGTTCTAAATCACATAATTGGTAGAAAAATATTGTCAATTAACCCATTTTATCAATTATAAATTAATAGCAGTGTTTTTCATATGTGTTGGTGCGATACTTTGTAGTGAGCCATTTAGGAGTCGCCAGCGGAAAGTAAACAAACGCGCACACGAAATACACGTACGCCAGACATGAAGTTGGCGTGGAAGAACGCACATTCTCGCGGTATTTTCACTGTTAGTAAATCCGACCGTGAGCGTGAAAACTGGCGTAAGCAAAGTTTATGTGCGTACGCAGCGTTGATACGTAAGTTCCTTTAAAAACTGTGTACCTAGAGGACTTGATGCTATTTTAAAGGTGAAGGGTCGCACCAAAATTCTGATTTGATTTGGATTTCTCTTCTGTCCATTTACAGTGGAACCTCGGATTAGGAGTAACGTGGTTTACGAGTGTTTCGCAAGACGAGCAACAATTTTTAATAATTTTTAACTTGAAAAACGAGCATTGTCTTAGTTAACGAGCACCGAGTATCATGTTTCACGCATGCGCTTCTTGTTTTAACAACGAGCGTTACGTCATCACAAGTGAGCCAACGGTTTTTCTCTCTCTTGCAGCAGAATTGTAGGTAATCGTCTCTCCTGCTGGGTGAATACACACACGCGCTGTGTGTGTGTGTGTGAGATGTGCGTGTGTGCGCGCGCGCACACACATTAACGGAGAGACCGTTTTTAAAACCGTTTAAAAATTAGCAAGGAAAATCGCTAGTCACACTCGCGTGAGTGCATACTAACGGGATTACTACTGTAAAGTAAAACAACAACAACAACAACAACAACAAAAATTAAACAGCTCCTCACCTTTGAAAACAGTCGCGACAGAGAAGAATTTGTGTGTTTCTTTGGCAACCTGAGAGAAGGGGAGCTGTAAAGCCGAGACCTATCGTCTCCCCTGCTGGGTCTTAGTGCCTGCAGTGTTTTTGCGTGTTTGTGTCTGTGTAAGGCAGGGAGTTTGTGTGTTTGTTTGGCAACCTGAGAGAAGGGGGCTGTAAACGCGAGCGAGCCCCCCTTCATCCCCCCTCCTCTCAGGTTGCCAAATAAACACACAAACTCCTCTCTGTCGCGATTGTTTTCAAAGGTGAGGAGCTGTTTAATTTGTTTTTTGTTGTTGTTGTTTTACTTACAGCAGTGATCCTGTTAGTATGCGCTCACGTGAGTGTGACTAGGAATGTTCCTTGCTAATTTTTAAATGGTTTTAAAAACGGTCCATCCGTTAATGTGTGTGTGTGTGTGTGCGCGCATATTTTACACACATACACTCTGCATGCACAAACGAAAACCCTTATCTGTCGGGGTTTAATTTTACATTTTTTTAAGGTAAAGTACAGGTAAATTTGTTTTATTTTTACTTTATATTTTGTATTAATTATATTTATGTATTTATTTTTTTGGGCTGTAGAACGAATAATTTAAGTGTCCATTATTTCCTATGGGAAAATTAAATTTGGTTTAAGAGTGTTTTGGAATACGAGCCCACTTCCGGAACGAATTAAGCTCGTAATCCGAGGTTCCACTGTACTTCCCATTACCATTTAGTTAATTTTTTTAAATAAACTAACACTTATGTTTTTGAAAGCATTTCTAGTTTACAGCATTATTCCACATCTGCCTAAAACTTTTGCGAATATACACCGCAGTGAGGTCAGATACCTCTTCTGGAGTCTGTAAGCCTGTTGTTTTGTTCCTCAGCTGTCACTGATTCTAGTGTGTGTGTGTGTGTGTGTGTGTCTGTGCACTGTCCACAACATGTCGACTGTCAGTCATTTGCAGAGACAAACTCAATTAGCAAAATGCAGATGGTCTAAGAAGTTTCTCTCTCGCACACACAGGTCCTCAGAATAATCCGGGAAACGTCTGAACCTTTATCACGTTAAGCTGATGTAATGATGTTGAAATCATGTGCTGTGAATGTTTGTGTTTGCAGTAAAGAGAGCCGGATGAATGGACAGTACCAGCAGCCAGTAGACTCATTAAACAATGATAACAAGTAAGTGCTTTACCTCCACATCACTTACTCTGCATTTCAGGGCTTCCCAGCTGGTTTCGTATCTTACTGTAAGCTGTAACTGCATGTTGTCTCCTCTGTACTCTTGCCGCAGGTATTCTCTCTTTGCTGTGGTGAATCATCAAGGCACACTGGAGAGCGGTCATTACACCACCTTCATCCGCCAGCATAAGGACCAATGGTTTAAATGTGACGACGCCATCATCACTAAAGCCAGCATTAAGGACGTGCTGGACAGCGAAGGGTCAGTCTCGCCTACTGCCTCAGAATTAACACATTGTGCGCCTGAAATGTGTAATGCTGATGAGCTTGTATTTTTATGCACTTACCCCAAGTTATTTCTGTTGTTCCTGCAGGTATCTGCTGTTTTATCATAAACAGTTCCTTGAGTATGAGTAACCTCTGATAGCAGATAATGAAGATGGATATGTACAGAAAAGGACCATAGAACTGAATGAGATGGAGGAAGAAAACCATAAAAGCAAATACAAGGCGTTTCAGTGTCGTTTGAGCGCGTACAGCTGGGAGTGGCACAAACACCAAGAACACGCATAACTATTACACCCTGATTATTCCTAGCTTAAAATCAATCAAATAAGAACCGAAAAACCAAATGCATAGCTAACTACCTGAGTCAGTCCACACTGAGCTACTTGAAGAAAAAAAAAAAAAAAAAGTTCAAAGTGAGTGAAACGTGATAAAAGATGGAGCTCGAGCGGAAGAAAAGGGCGATCAAGCTCAGCCTCAGTTTTCTGCCTTCACCACACATCTCATTCATCTTTAGTCCATGATCCTTACGACCTCAGAATGACCAAGCATTTCTCACACACACACACACATACACACACACACACACGCGCGCACACACACACACACACACACACACACACATACGCGCACACACACACACACACACACACACACACACACACACACACACACATACACACACACATACACACACACATACACACACACACACACACACATACATACACACACACATACACACACACACACACACACACACACACATACACACACACATACACACACAAAACAAAGCTGAGGAGGAATAAGTTTCTGTTGTGTGTTTCTTTTTATGCATTATTAGCCTAAATGCCAATGACAGATATCTGTATGGTACTAAAGGTTTTTTGTGGAGATTATTGATAGTTTTAATGCTCTGTGAATTCAGTTACAAAATACTGTATACCTGTAAGTCCTGCACACGTTTGTTTTTCCCATTTGGATGGGTGAAGTGAGGTGGAGCGTGAACAAGGTCGGCACATCGTACACGTTAGATTCAGATTCTTTCTCTCACACTGCATCTTTTTTTTTTTTTTCTTTTTTGATTAAGGGCAGGGAAATATAATGTTTGTGCTTGTGTGTGTATATATAATATACGTACATCTATTTTTATAAGACATTGAACTCTTGTTTGAGATGCTCTCCCCACCTACATCCTTCTATTTCTCATATTTCTGCTGTTTTGTTTTTTAAGTAAATGCAGCTCTTTTTTTTTTTTTTTTTTTTTTACTGAAATTTTTAGTTTAGTTGTTTGTGAAATGTTATAAAATTTGGATGGCGAAGGCTTGTCGTCAAGGGGTTGGGCGATGCATTATGGACATTGTTCTTGTATGGTGCGTCCTGACATGGCTTGATTCAGCAGTGTTAGCCCTGCCACGTGTTGCTCGGATTTTGTGCGTGCGTGTGTATGTGTGATGCGTCTATGCAGTGTGCGTGTGCTTGTGTCATTGTAAGTGTGTGTGTGTGTGTGTATGTTTGCGTGTGCACGTACTGAATCAGTACTTAAACTCGGCATGCTGTCTAAACTGGATTGTAAAAGACTTTGGGAGAGGAGTGGATTTTTATAAATGTTAATCATGTATGTATGTATAGTATGTACGTATGTATCATATGTATGTATATAAAACAGATCAATGAAAAAGGTGATGTTTTATATTTAAGACTTCTGCTGCTGTTAAGAGTAAGTCCGATTTTCTACAGGCTTTTTTTCCCTACCCTGTCAGAACTTCCTATCGCTTGCCAACATTTTATTTAAATAGCCGTTAAACTGTGCTACTTTACTAACATTTCCTGTGTAGAGATTTAAATGCCGGTAGAATTGTCTGACATACTGAGAGCACTTTTATACTTTTATTTTTAATGTTAACAAAATTTGCGGTGTTCATGTTGGTAACTCTCTCTGACAGATTGTTTCCACTTTATATGTCGAGCCACAAGTTAAATTAACCAGGCAAATCAAATTGAATGTACAAGAAAAGCAATACTTCGAAAATTAAGCATCAACACACCAGTTGGCAGATTTATGAGCGGGTACTACGGCAGGGAAATGTGACTGACTTGTTTTTTTTTTTTTTTTTGTATGGGGAAGCAGAGTAAGCTTGAGTAGGACAGACTGAGAGATGGGATGAATTTCTACAACACTTGTTAAGCCCACGCGACACGGTGGTGAAGTGGTTAGCACGGTCACCTTGCACGTCCAGGCTCCGTTTGATTTCCATCTCTGTGTGCTCTCCCAGTGCTTGGTGGGTTTCCTCCGGGTACTCCGGTTTCCTTCCACGGTCCAAAGACATGCAGATTAGGGTGTGTGCGTGCGTGTGGATTGGCACCCTCCCCGCGACTTTGAATACAGAATAAAGTGGTATAGACAGTGAGTGAGCGACCTGTTAAGCACATCTACTGTTCACTAGAGGCTAGTCACATACACTTTGCTCTAACTAGGTCTCCTAGTGGAATACTCGGACCGCAATATTTTGTCAAATTTTTTTTTTTATATATATATATATATATATATATATATATATATAGATTTCTCCACACTTATTACTTTTTAGATGCCAGTGCTGATGAATGAAGACGATTGAGAAGAGGATCTGTTGGTGTGTTATTGGTCTAATCAACTCATTTCATTTTGTCCAGCATACATTGGTCAAGGTATAATGTGGCCAATAATTGAAATGATTTTGACTCCGTGTACAAACGTTTTTAAAAATGTAGTGACACTCCTACCAGCACTGCACTACACATACACACACACGTACAAACATACAATACACCAGTTAGAGTACTCTGCTTAGGTCCCTTATACTAGACAAAAAAATAAAATTACAGCTTCAGATTGGTCAAATTTTGCAAATATAGTGCTTCATAAAGCTAAGAGTTTTTAATGACCATCTGGGTTAAAAACTGTCCACCACTGCAGAACCACCAAGTTTATGGAAGAAATGTAGTCAGAAACTCATCCATTTATATGCTTGGTGAAGTTGCATGGTTAAAAAATTAACAGTAAAAACCAGAGCTATGTTCAACAGTGAAAGTAAGAGCATTTCCACACACGCGTGTGCACACATAATGTAATGAGAACTTACAGGACTGGGACTGAACAGCTGTGTGTCCATAAGAAAATCACTTGTTAGTGAGAAGAAACTAAAAAAAAGGCTTTAGTTTGTTAGGGAGCATAAAGATTAGACTTTGGAGTGATAGAAAAAGGTCATGTGACCTGATGAGTCCAGATTAAGACTGTTCCAGAGCGATGGGTGTGTCAGGGTAAGAAGTGAAGCGCATGAAGCAATCATGCATAGTGGCCACTGTACAAGCCTCTGGAGGCAGTATCTGAGAAATTTTGCTTAAGAACACAGTCATGAATAAAGATTTCTAAACCACAGTTCTCCCAACTATTCAAAAACGATGCCTTTCCAGCATGATGGAGCTTCTTGTCATGAGGCAAAAGTGATAACTAAGTGGCTCGAGCTGCAAAACATTGAAATTTTGGGTCCATGTGAAGGAAACGTCCCAGACCTTAATCCTGTTAAGAACTTGTAATCAATCTTCAAGAGGCGGGTGGACGAACAAACACCCACAAATTCCAACAAACTCAAAGCATTGATTACACACACCAGTCAGGGTGTGGTCCAGGAGATGATTGACAGCATGTCAGGGCAAATTGCTGAGGTCTTGAAAAAGAAGGAACTGACTCTTATCTGCAAATACTGACTCTTTATATAAACTTAATGTAACTGTCAATAAAAGCCTCTGACACTTACACTTGTAATTATACTTCAGTATACTAGAGTGACATCTGACAAAAAGATCTAAAGCCACTGAAGCAGCAGAATGTGAGAATTAATATTTGTGTTACCCTCAAAACTTTTGGCCTCCGTGTGAAAAAATTTATAGTGAATATAATGAAACCAGATTAACAGATAATAGCAAGGTCATTGCTATATTCTATAGTAAATTATATATTTAAGTTGATCTGTGGGAATATGTGGAAATCTTCAGAATTCAAGGTCTTGATTTATGATCTCAAAGGCTTTAATCATAGCGTTATGAGTGTTGCAGAAATTGCTGATCATCTGAGATTTTCACACACAACAATTTCTAGATTTTATACAGTATGGTGTGAGAAAAAACACGGCAGGCATTGAGAGACTGCAGGCTGAAACACCTTGTTATAAAGAGGATAAAAGTAGAATGAGCAGACAGGAAGGGCATAGTAACTCAAATAATCACTCTCTATACCTGATTCTGTAAAATTTGAGCTTAAGTAACATGGTGCAGAAGTATTGTGCTTAGCTTTGTTAAACATTCTGATTAACTATAGTTGAAGATTTAGTTTCATGGTGCCGATAAAGTAACAGTGCAGATTTGCATGATTAACAAAGTGGAAGAAATGCTGCAAAATTTTTCTTCCAACAAATTAGTATTTTCTAGACTCTTAGACAGAGTATCATTCAATTTTATTTGTATAGCACTTTTAACAATTATTATTTTCGCAAAGCAGCTTTACACAATCAAAAGAATTATTTAAGTTTGTATGGAATGTGAGTGTGTATGAATCAAAATGGTCAGATAGTACTTAATGAACAAGCCGAGGGCGACAGTGGCAAGGAAAAACTCCCTGAGATGGTAATAGGAAGAAACCATGAGAGGAACCAGACTCAACAGGGAACCCATCCTCATTTGGGTGAAACAGAGAGCAGGAATTGATCTGCATTCATACTGTGTGTTAGGTGGCAGGCAGTTCAGCATAACAGTTGATGTTAATTGATGGTAATATGGAGTCCAAGTAGTTATTGGAGGCTCAAGTAGGCCTGAATTTCTACAACACTTGTTAAGCCCACGCGACACGGTGGTGTAGTGGGTAGCACGGTCACCTTGCACCTCCAGGCTTTGAAGGATGGTTTGATTTCCATCTCTGTGTGCTCTCCCAGTGCTTGGTGGGTTTCCTCTGGGTACTCTGGTATCCTCCCACAGTCCAAAGACATGTAGATTAGGCTAACTGGCATTCCAAAGCTGCACGTAGTGTGTGAGTATTTGTGTGTGTGCTCTACCATGGTTGGCACCCCATTCAGTGTGTGCCTCACCTCATGCCCTAAGTCTCCTGGGATTGGCTCCAGGCCCCTGCAACCCTGTATAAAGAGGTACAGTATGGACAATGAGTAAGTAAGAGAATTATATGGAGGTATCATGTGGATCAAGCCATGACTTTATTTGAAATATTCAAATAAAAAACATTTTGTACATTTTACCATCTGATGATGATGGTGATGATAATGCCCTACCAAAGGGAGCACTCTAATGTGCACATCATTCAGGCTGCCATTGTTGGGCCCTTGAGCAAGGCCCTTAACCCTGTCTGCTCCGGGGCGCTGTGTCGTTGCTGACCCAGAGCTTTGATCCCAGGTATGCTGGGATATGCGAAGAAAGAATTTTACTGTGCAGTAATGTATGTGTGACAGATAAAGGCTTAGCCTTTTTTATTTTAATAAAGGCATAGCTTAACACCTCTGGGGTCTTTTTTGTGTGTTTTTACCCGTAAACTGTAGGGGGCAGGAAAATTCCTCCGCAAACCGTAAAACATCGCAGAAGAAGAACACAGGCTGTTGGGCGTATCTGAAACCGCGTTCCCTTGATCACTGCGCAGTACTTTAAGAAAAACGCTTCACTGTTCAGCGCACTGACTATTCATGATTTAACGTTAAACATGAAGTTTTTATGACACAACAAACATTACGACATATTCTGATATTTTTTGTAGTAGTGATGTAGTTCATGTTTGTTGTTTCTATGGCGCTCACTAGCGCCCTTTGTAATACTTGAGGTGTGGTTTGTATCGCGCCCTATTGCGCGCGCGCTAAATGATGTTGCAGGTTTAGTGAAAGTCTCTCGGACCCGGGACACGCAAACACTCATTTACAGGGTGAGTTTAACACGAACACTGTCTGTTTTATATAATGTGACTGATAAAGGTTAGAAGTGAGTGAGTGAATGTGCAGGACTGTTGCCCTGGTAACCGCAAGTTGCTTTGGGTTTTTATTCCGCAGGTGTTTATGAAGGAGTTTAATAAATGTCATGCCCACACAGCCAAGCTAGGCTAAAGCTTGTACACACACACACACACACACACACACATATATATATATATATATATATATATATATATATATATATAAAGGAACTAAGATTTTTGTTTGTTTGTTGCGTTTTATAGTCTGGAGAAGAAAGATATTTTAAAGATATATTTGGCTAAAAGTTTTTAACTAATATTTTTTGCCTATACACGGAATAAGTTTTTTTGTGTAAATATTGCATATTTGTCGAAATTTGCGTTATTGGAGAAAAAACAGGAAGTGACGCTAAAGACAATTGACGCGTAAAATAAATCACGTGATTGTAGTCTATCAGTCTGCACTCCTATATAAACACTATATGGTATTAAGAAAGGGTCCCACTTTCAGTGGTGTAGTGGTTAGTACTGTGGCCCCACACCTTCAGGGTCTGAGTTTGGATCCCACCTCGAGTCTTTGTGTCCTGGCAAGTCCTGGCACAGGGTCTGGGTTCGAGTCCCACCTTGGGTCTGCGTATCCTTAGTTTGATTCCTGCCTGGGGTCTGTGTACATGGAGTTTGCATGTTGTACCTGCACGTAGTGGATTTCCTCCGTGTACTCCTGTTTCCTTAGTGGGTTAAACCACTATTTCTTGTGCACCTAGCTCATTGGCATTGTTGAGCAAGGCCCTTAACCCTATCCCAACCCCGCTCAAGGGAGGCCGTATTATAGCACATGCAAAGAAATAATTAATGTGCAGTAATGTATAAGAGACAAATAAAGGCCTTACTTATAAACTTATAAGCCCTGTGACTATTTCTATGCCTAACACTGAAGCAAGCCATGGACAGGGTGTCTCACTAAAATCAGTGACGCAAGTTATTCCTATTTATTTCAGGAGCCATGGGTTTGTTGGAGCAATGTGCAGAGCTGTTTAATACGTCCAACCTTTACGAGGTGCTCTGTGTGGCGAGGGAGGCGTCGAACGCGGAGCTACGGCGTGGTTATTATAAACTCTCCCTGCAGGTTCACCCAGACCGTGCGCCCGGAGATCAACAGGCCACCGAAAAGTTTCAGGTAGAACTTTCAGGTCTCATGCTTTTCTTAGAAATACTTCTGGGAGCTGAAACAGTAAAGTACTATAAATAAATGGAATAAAATATTAAAGTGTAAAGTTAAAATATGTATCACTTAACAGGTACTAGGAAAAGTGTATGCTGTGTTGAGTGACAAGGAGCAGAGAGCTCAATATGATGAGCAGGGTGTAGTGGATGATGAGTCGGATTCCCTCAACCAAGAACGTAACTGGGAAGAACATTGGAGAAGGCTGTTTCCAAAAGTAGGTTACTGACCTTAAGTAGAAGTTATGGATTGAGAGTTTAACAACCTGTTTTAGTTTATTTGCCTGTTTTGTCTCAGATAACTGTGCAGGACCTCATTGACTTTGAGAAACAATATAAGGGCTCGGATGAAGAGAAGCAGGACTTAAAGAGGCTCTACCTGCTGCACGAGGGAGACATGGACCGCATTATGGAGTCAGCGTTGTGCTGTAGTCATGATGACGAGCCTCGTGTGCGGGACATCCTGCAAAAAGCAGTGGATGCTAAAGACGTGCCAGGATACAGAGTCTTTACTCATGAAAGCGCCAAGAAAAAGGCCACTCGCAGGAGGAAGGTCAGTGATTCGCCCTTAATCTAGATAACATGTGGAGCGCGTTTTGTGCGTACTATTAACATTATGAATCTGTGTCGTTCAGGCAGAAAAGGAGCAGCAGGAAGCAGAGGAGCTCCAAAAAGAGATGGGGCTGAATACAGAGGATAGCCTAGTGGCCATGATCCAGGTGAGATTTGTTGAATAGCTAACATTTAATTATTACAGACTTTGCCACACCCATGCCTTTGTAATTATTACTTGTTTATAATTATATAGATATCTATCTCTCTCATTTTTATTTTTATCTCTAGCAAAGACAGAAGTCCAAAGAAAAAGACTTTAACTCGTTCCTCTCAGATTTGGAAGCCAAATACTGCAAGAAGTCTTCCAAGGGCAAAAAGGCAAAGAAAAACTGAAACTGTTACGATGTACATATTAAACAGGACATAGCTTTTGTTGAATGTTGTTTTTTTTTCCCTCTTACTTCTTCATATAAGACAGTCTTGTAGCTTTTTTTCTTCACTCGTAGTTGGTGATGCAGTAATTCCATATTGCAGATCTATAGCACTAAATTAAATCCGCTTCTGATTCGCTGTGTTGAGTTATAAATTATCATCATTGACACAACTGATGTTATCTAAGATAATTTGACTTTTGCATGTCAGCATCTTAATGAAAATGCTTTCAAATTATGCCTGCGGTGTTAAATGTTAGTGAAAGGCGGGCGCAGTTACTGTCAGGGCTTTAGTATTAGATCATTAGAGATCTGCTATGGATGGAGTCGTGTGAAATCCGTAGGGTTTGTGGGGTGTCTTTATTATCTACGAACAGCTGTACAACATGTAAACCCTCAAGAAATTATTCAGGTACTTACATGTTACTATTGTAACTTAATTATGTACAAATAAAACAGTAACTATATTAAATGTGTATAATTCAGTCGATAAACAAAGGCAAGTGTGTAACGCCAAAACATTAATTTGTATTTCTGTCCAGTATGGATGCTATTTTAAGTTGGTTCTAAATGTTCCTATTTTTCTTTATCAATTCTTTATTCACTTTTTGTGGCACTTGTGTTTATTGTTTTAGACAATGTCTAAATGTAATAAAGGTAACTTTTTCTTTGAAATGGTCATGTATAACTAAACAGCATTTACACGAATGAACATTGAAACCAAAATGGTTGCTCAACGCATTAATGTTTTTTAAAGAGTAAAAAGATTCTTGGTGACAGACACAGTTGTGAACTACTTTTTTCCCTGGATTGCTGAGGTAAGTGAAGTGTACATTTTTCAGGGAATGACACTTTTAGTTAGTTATATAATTTATTGCTTCAAAGTTGTCACGATGACGTTTAAAAATCCAGGATTTTTTATTACTGGAAATAAATGATTTTTTAAAAATATTTCAAATAAAAAAATAATAAATGTTTAGCATGTTGAGTATTCAAGATTCTGCACAGTTCCATGTTAAAATGTAAGCACATTTTTGAAATTTTGTGATGTGAAATCCGTAGGGTTTCTGGTGTGCTTTCTAGCACATTTTAAAGATTCAGTATATCCTCTATTAAAATGTGTTCATTCATAGTTTACTTTTTGCTATAACAACAGACTTCACTCTTCTGAAAAGGCTTTGACTCCATTCTGTTCATCATGTGGTTGTGGGTAGTAGGATTGTTAAAGGCTATTGTTTTTGTAGTAACACGTGAAATAATGGTTTTGTCAAAGACTCTACCATGAGCTCTGACCCAAACACCAAACAACATTTCCAAGGCGGTTACGCTTTTCTAAAGCAATTAAAATTGCATTTGGGACAAGTAAGGTCCCCCCCGGGGATCAATAAAGTACATTGATAGACACTGCCTGGCCAAAAATAAATAAATCACAATAATATTTCATTGGAAAATTTACATTTTTTTAAACTCGACCTGACCTTTCGGGGCATGGTTCCACAGAACGCCGGTGAGTGTGCTGTAGTGTCTGATGGCGGGACACTGGATGGGTTCTTTGGGTGCTGTAAGTTGTGGGGCCTATGGGATATTGGACTTCCTCTGGGTGCTCAATTGGACTGGGTTCCAGAGAGTTGGGAGGCTGCGTCAGTGGCCTGGGGCTCTATGCCTGCTGGGCCACATGTGGGGTGAGCTGTGGTGATGAGACCGAGGCACAAATGAGCCTTTGATTTCCATGATTCTGTCACCAGTTAATGCTTTGTAGTTGGTGGTCAATGTTGTTCAGTTCACATGGTAGTAATGTTAATGTTATGGCTGTTCAGTGGAGAAGAACCTTACCTACTGTACCTGAGGTAATCGATTATGGAATATTAAGCTGAATTTATATTGAGTCACTGATGTATTAAGTTGGTTGCACAAAAAGTATTGCGTTACATGCAGATCCTACTTACATTACATCGTAATAACATACTGTTCAAGTGTAGCAGGATTACTAGTCACATCTGAAAACTTTACAATCTCATGTAGCTGTACTGTAATTAGGCTATTTACTATGTTTTGTACAGACTTAATAAATGGCACTGATTAACTGAAAACATTTATAGATTTTAGATAAACTGTTTAAGATTAACCTTCTGGGAATTAAAATGCATCACTGTGTTTGCTCAGATTAACGCCTGGTTTTCAAGTCTCTGCTTTATTTTTGCTTATTTACTTTGACACCAGGTTTAACTTGAAGCCGCAATTCCCACCTCCGAGTAGTAAAGAACAAAGTAGATGCATCTCAAATTGATATTCCGACTTTTTCACCCTTTCGGAGTCTTCAATTACGAGTTCCTTCTCGCTTACGGAGTGACGTCACGCCAGCATGGCAATATAACTAACAAAAGTTGGACAGTTTTTTTTCCCACTTCGCAGGTCGAATGCACAAAGATGGAAAATGCGATTACAGCGCCGCCTACTTTTTGGAGTAGTGAAAAACTGTCCAATAAAAAAAATCCACAAATTGTAGATAAAGTAAGGATTTCTTTGTTTAACCTTGTGTGATGGTGAGCACGAAACAGGGAAACATGTAGAGGACAGACTGCATAAACTGCCCCGACCTCAGGGCCATGTCCCTGTTTGTGGCTTTGTGTGACGGTGCAGGATCTTCTTTTTGCCAGCAGAGGGCGACTTTATGCAACACTGCTCTTCTTACACCCGCTCGGCTAAGGGTGGAGGAAGAGTTCTGAGTTATCCCAGGGGTTCGGGAAGGAACGTGATGGTAAGTTTCATGTTCCGTTCAGATTATTTCTGTTTAAATGCGACACAAGCGACGGAACAAATTGTTGTTGAGTCTGAGAAATATCTCCGCATCTGTGTGTGTGAAAGAGAGAGCAGGAGGGGCTTTTCCAGCTTTACTGTACTGTTATGTTTACAAACACCCCCCCCGGTGTGTGTGTGCGCGCGTGGCAGTATTCACGCAGTGTCCTGGAGCTCAGTGTAAGAGCACGAGCGGGGTGTGGTTTAGACTCCGCACATCTATTTGGGCCAGAATGTGGTGCCGGTGTGGCAGGTCAGGGACGTGGCTCCTCCCCACTGCACAGTTGGCGGAGACACTTTATCCAGAGTTTTATCTCATTGAGGGGCAACACAGTGGTAACTTGGTGGCGCAGGGATTTGAACCTGTGACCTTCTGATCAGCAGCCCAAGACCTTACTTACTGATCTACTCCTGCACACTGTAGGATTGTCCTGGAACTTTGCATTCTGTCCTGTTTGATGAGGTTTGACAGGAGGTTTGGCCTGGGATCGAGTCCGCAGTCGGTTCTGAGTCAATTCCAGCATGGTGACAAGAAAGTGACTCAATCCTGGAGCTTGTGTGTGTGTGTGTGTGTGTGTGTGTGTGTGTGTGTTTGTGTGTCCATGCGTGTATTTGTTGTCTATACTCATTGAGAACTCATTCTCATTATAGACATTCTCATTGTCTATACTGTTTCATCCTGTATACAGGGTCGTGGGGGGGGGGGGCTGGAGCCTATTCCAGGAGACTTAGGGTACGAGGTGGGGTACACCTCCAAGCGTTGGGGGAATATGCAAACTCCATATGCAGGTGGGAATCGAACCCAGAGCCTGGAGGTGAAATGTGAACACTTCGCCACCATGCCGCCCACACACACACACACACACACACACACACAGACAGACAGACAGACAGACAGAGGTTAAAACAATTTTTCTGTTTGCATTAGGGCTGTCTGCATTAATGCATTGACACTTGCAGTAACCCTTACAGTCCTACAATGATTGAGCTGTGACCTGCTGTTGCTCCGTAGCCAGCTACCGGCCCACACCCAGAAGGAATAACCTGTATGTAGATGAAGGTACAGCGTGTACTAACAAGCTCTCTCTCTCTTTCTCTCTCTCTCTCTTTTTGTGTGTGTGTGTGTGTGTATAGATGGAGACACGGAGCATATGGTGTGTGTTGCTGATCAGCTCACTTCTCCACAACTGCTTTGCCCACAATGACTTCTACACTTCTATTGGTCAGTATCGGTAATTATTAATATCAACTTATTCTTTTTCACATTTCCATAATTTCCTTTAATTGTGTAGAGCTGCTTTGTGACAATGACAATTGTTAAAAGTGCTATACAAAAAAAAGAATGTTTTTCTACTTTGTTTTTTTTTCTCTCAACAGGACAAATGACAGACCTGCTATTTATGGAGAAGGACCTGGTGACCTCTTTGAAAGACTACATCAGAGCTGAAGAGGGCAAGCTGCAGCAGGTCAAACAGTAAGTCACAGACTGCACCCCCCTTAGAAATCTTTATTTTCTTTTTTCTGAGCGAAACCTGGTTCTGTTGAGCAGACACAGTTCCAGCCTTTGAGCATACAGCATTATTTGTGATGAACAGAAATTCTTTAAAATAAAAAAAGCATGTGATGTTCAGTTTTTATTAGCCTGTTCATCACATAAGGAAGAAACCCTGAGAAGAATTAGACTTAAAATCGAACCCATCCAGATTTGAGTGATAACAGATAAATACATTTCTTCTACAGCAACTGTATAACATATGTTTAGTTAAGATGAAGTCCAGTTTGTTGAGGTTTGCGTCCCTAGAACTGTTCTGAAACTAAAATCAGAGTGATTGCACTCTTAAGTCATCAATGCACTTCATTCGCATTTTTGCTGTTCAAGCTCATCTTCATGGTTTCCGAGTGGAGCCATTTTTTCTAAAAAGGCAAATGTGCTTTGTAAGCCAAGAGAACTGAAATTAAACATGAAACACATAGTGCTGTTCTGTTAAATGACATTATTTATTATACATGGCTATACAGTGGCCATCTTAGTGAGGTAGTTGTAATGTGACTTAAGCTCTTCCTGTCATTTTCCGACAGATCCCCCCTTCTATATCCAATTGAATGTGAGAACTAAGAACTCTTCTCTGATTAGTTACTCTGAGATTACAGTTAAAAGATACATTTTTATAATTTATCAGCATTTTATCAGCAGTCTAATTTGTACCACTGCTATGGCTAATGTACACATTGCCTGCGTTACATACGTGTACTTAAGAAGACTGAAATACAGTTAGCAAAATTTATCACTAAATGACAACAAACTCATAGACGTGAGCTGTTTTAGGATAATCTAATTTGAATATTTGCAGATGTTTACTTTAAAAGATATTTAATATTTATGGTGAAGAAATGCATTGTGTCATTTACAAACACTTTTAATACTTAAAAAAAAACAAAAAAACAAAGTGTGTTGTCTCAAATTTGCTGAAAAAGAATTTAAAAAAAAAAGAAAGAAAGAATTCTATAATTCTATACCCCTTGTACTGATGCTCGTTACAAAATCTTTGTTTCGTTTGATTTTGCCAAAATTTTCGACAGCTAATGTTATGAGCATTTCAATTGAAAAATGCCATGTAGGGCTTTAAAAACAAACATCAATGATTTCTATTACCACTTGATTCTCTATGTACCAGAATCCAGTGGAGAGAATAGAAAATGGGATTGTTATGTTATCCCATAGTTATAGTTATGTAATCACATTTGAAAGTATTGGTTAAGAGACAAGCAGCGGCGGTTGAACTAATTGAAGGCGAGAGGGAGGGGAAAGAGAACTGATTAACTTCGATATAAAGTGCATTACAGTAATCCAATCTGGATCTGATAAAAGCATGTATCGCCTTTTCCAGGTCGCTGCCTGATAGAAAAGGCTTCACTTTAGCCAGCAGACGAAGTGGAAAGAGACTGCTTTAATAACGGAATAATCTGTTTATTGAATTTCAAGCTGCTGAAACATGACAAAAACTTTAACCTCTATTAAAGTGGTTTTATGCTAACAGAAAAAGCTTTATAATTGAGATTAGTTAAATTTTATGGAGGTGTACATTTTTTTTTTAGCTGGGTTGAGAAGATGGAGACCCTGACAGCCACTGCTACATACGATCCTGAGGGCTTCCTTGGTCACCCAGTTAACGCCTTCAAGTTGATGAAAAGGCTGAACACCGAGTGGGGTGAAGTAGAAGACCTGGTGCTTAAAGACATGTCCGATGGTCAGTATTGTATCAATTGTCTGAAATAAAACACTGTCTGCAACACTAAAGGTAAATGTGAGAATAACAAATGTCTCACCCTAAACAGGGTTTATCTCCAACCTAACTATCCAGCGACAATACTTCCCCAGCGATGAAGACCAGGCAGGAGCAGCCAAAGCTCTGCTCCGGCTTCAGGACACCTATAAGCTTGAGACGCACGCTATTTCCACTGGAAATCTTCCCGGTGAGTATGACTTGAAGTTGGGGGCTTATTGACAATAATAACACCAGCTGCTTCACACTTCCTTCTGAATTATGTAATAGCAATATTATATATTTTTTGAGGTTTGCTACAAATGTTTTATCATAGGTATGGCTGGCAATTTGCCATATAAGAGCACCCTGACAGTGGAGGACTGTTTCGAGTTGGGCAAGATTGCATACTCTGAAGCAGATTATTATCACACAGAGCTGTGGATGACACAGGCTCTGAGACAGCTGGATGAGGGTGAGGAGTCAAGTATTGATGCTGTGACTGTTCTGGATTACCTGAGCTACTCTATATATCAGCAGGGGGAGCTAGAGAAAGCTCTGGAGCAAACCAAAAGACTGCTTAAACTAGGTAAGGCCTGTTTTAACCCATGTTGCATATTTTTACTCAGATTTCACTGGAGCATTGGATCTTAAACAAAATAAACAAGTGATAGTTTTACAGTTGTCAAGAACTGAATCATTCTCTCAGAGGAGACAATGTGCATACTGTTTTAGGAGTGTGTATGAAACATCTTTTAATGCAGACAGTGTATGATTTGCAGGATATTTATAATTAACATTTCATTTTGAAATTGTTTGGAGCTCAATTTGGTTCTTTCAGGATGTGATTTTTCTTCTAACAGCTCATGTAATCCTTTTTTACTGTACAGATCCAGCTCATCAGAGAGCCAATGGCAACCTGAAGTATTTTGAATACCAGCTGGCCAAGCAGAGAAAAGCTGAGTCAGAGCGAAGTGGAACAGGGGAGAAGGAAAAGAAGCAAGAGAAGAGGGAGGTGGATGGGAATGAGGATTTTCTTACAGAAAAGGGAAAATATGAGCAGCTTTGCAGAGGCGAAGGAATCAGGCTGGTAAGTTTCCCTTAGTTTATAAAAACTTTATAATCAATATATATTGTTTGTTTGTTTTCTGATTTCTTACACGGTGACTGATAAACTCGCACCACACAGACTCCACGCAAGCAGAGCCGGCTCTTCTGCCGTTTCTTTAACAACAACAAGCACCCGTTCTACATCCTGGGCCCTGTAAAACAGGAGGATGAGTGGGACCGGCCACGCATTGTACGCTTCCACAACGTCATCAGTGAACAGGAGATGGAAAAAATCAAGGAACTGGCCAAGCCCAGGGTGAGTTCAACAAAATCTACAACTATAATTAACTATTATTATTGTCAATTTGGTTAGCTTTAAAATGTTATAACATGCTCTAAAATAATGCTTTAGTGCAGTTATATATATATATTTAAATATATATATATATAATTTTTATTTTTTATTTTTTTTATGGATACTGTAAATGAGGCTCATTGAGGTTTAGTGTTCTGGGTAATCCCCAAGCCGATGTACATAATTGTACTAGTAGTGAGTAATTCGTCTCCTCTCGGCCGGTTGGCTTCACAGCTGCGCCGAGCCACCATTTCCAACCCTGTCACTGGTGTACTGGAGACCGCCAACTATCGTATCAGCAAGAGGTAAGACGCCTATAGGCACCACAGGCAATGCCAGTCATCCAGACACGTCTTTTCAACACATTCTACCTCAGCAACTTTAGCAAGACAGGACACAGTACAAGGGGCACTGTATACTTCTGGATATGTTGGTGTTGAGGTTTATCCACTCCAACCATAACACGCCATGTTGTCATTGAGAAATATACACGCATTACATTTATTATTATGAATATATGAGATTTATATTTATATATATATATATATATATAGCACACTATACACACATTTCAGAACAATACTAGACATTTCAAAACTATGAAATAACTGGAATTATGTAATTAATTAATTCATTAATTAACAGTCAGGTTTTATTTTAAGGTCTGAAGGTCAGCTGGAACAGTTCTTGCAAGAACAGTATTGTCAAGTGTATTTGCAAAACTCATCAAGCTCCATGATTAAACTGTCTCTCATGAAGACCTGCCCAGGAACGCAAGATCAAAACTGTACCTCTGCTGCAGAGGAGAAGTTCATGTAGAGTTACCAGCCTTAGAAATCACCAATTAACAAACAGCACCTCTGCTGCTTTACAGAGCATAAGTAGCAGATACATCTCAATATCAACTGTTCAAAGGAGATTATTGTGTGTATGTGAACTATTTCTAGTCGCATAATACAGGAACACACAATATTTGGCCAAACCTGCAATGACATTGTGTCCAAATACATACACTTCAGTATGCCCTTTTGCAGCTTCCTCTCCTCTTAGAAGGCCGTACACAAGATTTCTGAGTGTTTCTGTGGGAATTCATGCCCATTCATTCTGTAGAGCATTTATTACTGTATCACTGTAGCGCTGATGTTGGATGAGAAAACCTGACTCACAATCTTTGTTCCAGTTCATCCTAAAGGTGCTCGATGGGGTGGAGCTCTGGGCCCAGTGTGGTCTAGTCAAGTTTTTCCACACCAAACTCATCAAACCATGTCTTGTTGCAATAGAAAAGGTCCTTCCCCAAACTGTTACAAAGTTGAAGTATAGCATTGTCCAAGATGTCTTGGTATGCTGAAGCATTAAAATTGTCCTTCACTGGGGATAAGAAGCTTGATTGTAACACCTGAATTCAAATACTTTTGTTCATATAATGTGTATATATCAACAACAAGTATTATAAAAATTTTCTCTGAGGTACTGTATGCCAAAAACAAAATGGTATGTTAGCTTAACACCCCCCCCCCCCCCCCCATCTAAAGAAACGCCGCTTGACATGTTGCAGATCTAACAAGAAACGTTATAGATAACTACTTCAGCAAACCAGTTAAAACTATCTAATCAGAACAACATAGTCAGTTTTGCTTACTTATTTATTACCGGTTATTTTCAATCTATGCTATCTCTCCTCTTGTCTTCCTGTCACATATGGCCGAGCACTTTACACCACACTCACTGATATATGTTTGTGCTTTGCCAAATATGGTATTTAAATTTCGTAAAGAATCAAGGTTGCTTGAGGTGCGATGTGAAGTTTTCATTAGGCAGTAATGATGGGTGTCATCAGCTGGTGTTGTTCTACTGTGTCTTAGTCCAAAGTCAACACAGGCATTTTATTCCTGGAGATTTCAGTGCATTTCATGCTTCTGTCTGCTGACAAGCTTTACGGAGATGCTGATTTCCTTTTCCAGCAGGACTTAGCACCTGGCTATAGAACCAAAATTACTGTTTGCTGGTTAACGTGCTGACTATAATATTGGCCAGCCAACTCACTTGACCTGAACCCCATAGAGAATCTCTAGGTATCTTAACACACAGGTTGAGCTATATTAACATGGCAAAACTCCTCTTAACAGCAGATGAGCTTAAGCAGGTGCTGCTCCCCAAATAAGATTTAATGGGAAGTCTTATTGAGCATGCTTTCTCTTACTCTTTTCCTTCTTCTTTCTCTCTGTATTCCGCTGTGTTTTCTCTATAGCTCAGGCGTGCCACCGTGCATGATCCCCAAACAGGGCAACTCACCACAGCTCAGTACAGAGTCTCCAAGAGGTAAGGGGCTAAAGGTGAAGTGCAGAAAGCAGGTGTCTGTTTCTTTTCCTATTATGACATAGGAGTCCATTATATTAACTTGAATATCGTCCATTTTGTTTCATAGTGACTGTTGGTTGGTGAATATTATAATTATTCATTATTTCTCTCACCCTCATTCTTCTTCTTCTTCTTCTGCATTTCTAGTCTCTTTTAACTTTTCCGTAGTTGTCTGTATTGTATGTAATTTCTTTACAACATGGAAAGAAAAAGTCAGAATTTGCTCTGAAATAAAAACAGAGATGTAAGCCGAGATGAAACAAACTGAGATGAAACAAACACTTTGTAAAGTTTTCAATCACAATCATTCTGTAATGTTCATGATATAAGCGCCGAGAGGATAATAATTGTCTTTAAAATAATATACAGTCTCGTCATTCTTCTCTGCCCTTTGACAGCAACAAAGATTAAAGTCTGTGAAGTCTAGAGATCAGCAGTTTCTAAACTCATTAAACCATCTTCCCATTAACCATGCCACAGTCATGGCCTTTGACCTTTTAGCAACCGGATATTTAATGGGTTTACACTGCTTTGTTAAACCTGTCTGAACTGGATTAATGTCAATATTGATCAATTTGTAAATGCAGTTCATCCAGGGATTCTGAACAGTGTGTCAGTTATCACTATATGCAGATGAGCGAGTCAGAGAGCCTTTCCTCTCTCATCAAAAACACATTGTACATTTGACTCATCTGACAGAATTGGAAGCGATACACCGATACACTGCCCAAATATAATTAATCCAACTTAAACCTCATCACCATGCTGCCATTTCTATACTCTTGGCCGAAAGGATCGTTCCACTATTAAAAAATGTACAAATTTTTTATTTTATTTTGTATAATAAATATTAAAATAAACATTACTTATTTGACAGAAATTCATTTAGTAAGGTTTCTTTTGTCATATACTAAGAATATCCACTACTAATCAATTCAGTTTTATTTCAGTTCTATTTGTATAGCACTTTTAACAATGCTTTGTGGGTCACAAGTCATAGTAATCCTCGACCATAATTGTGACCCTTTCATACTGATTCAGAGCAAAAGCTGATTTATGGTTTTGTTCTTGCAGTGCCTGGTTAGCAGCATATGAACACCCAGTGGTCGACCGCATCAATCAGAGAATTGAGGATATCACAGGTTTGGATGTCAAAACAGCAGAGGAGCTACAGGTGTGTGTGTGTGGGGTGGGGGGGGAGGGGGGTGGCATGCACACTAGTGTTAGTGAATCTGTCATTTTGATCATTTCCAAAATGGCCAGGATTAAAAAAAAACAACAAAAAAAACTTGTGGTTCTCCAAATGAGCTCAGGTGCATGCTTTCCTACTGTATACCATTTTATCTTGCATATTACATCTTTCTTTATGCCTCTTAGGTGGCTAATTATGGCGTTGGAGGCCAGTATGAGCCACATTTTGACTTTGGACGGGTAAACAAAGTTTTCATTTTACTCTTAAACAGCTTTTTTGTTAACATGGATCCTAATATTTCACAACAATCAAAATAATGGAGCAGTGTGAATAAAAATGCATCATCTAAACTTCTCAATGGGAACAGTGTGATCCGATCCGACAGTATTAGGTGTGGCATAGACGTTTGATAATCCTTTAAATATGTAAATATCTCCCATGTAAACACTTGATCTGATTATATTTATTCCAACAAGAGAGAAATATTCTTTTGCCCCACCTGGAAGAAGGAGTAGAACAGCGCATTTCACATTTCACATCCGACCAATCATAGATTAGACTGAATTATTCAAACTAGTCATAACACAGAAGGCAGGATTTATCATAGTTTAGGAAGCCGAAACCTAACTTTAAAATCAGAAGAAACAACACGTAATCTTCTGAAAAATGTCCAGTTCCACTGAACAGCGGTCAGAACAACTGTTCAAAAGTTCCATTCTGATTAAATGCTTTGTAAATGTGCACATCTTATGGGATCAGTGTCTGTGAAAGCACTGAAGTTGGAATCACTAATCAGAATAATTTCAACAGAATGGAAGTAATATTTTCCATGTAATTGTACTAGTGTTCCTTAGTTCATATAATTCCATTGTTGTGGAATATGTTTTTAAATTATTTGTTTTGTTAGCCACCTTAAACTAATCTCTGTGATCACTGATAGAAAGATGAGCCAGACGCGTTTAAGGAACTGGGCACGGGCAACCGCATTGCCACCTGGCTCTTCTATGTAAGATTCTCAAAACTGTATATTTGTCCTTTATATTTGTAATTTTTTAATTACACTTCAAAGAAGTGTTCTCTCTTTAACATCAACACTTTTCTTCTGTAGATGAGTGATGTGGCAGCAGGGGGAGCCACAGTCTTCCCAGAAGTAGGAGCAGCAGTAAAGCCAATGAAGGTTTGTGTTTATGCTTCTGGAACAAGATGTCTTGATTACACCAGTTTTGGTCAACCTTTGTTTGTTTTTTAAACTCCAGGGTACAGCGGTGTTCTGGTATAACCTGTTTCCAAGCGGGGAGGGAGACTACAGCACGAGGCACGCTGCATGCCCTGTGCTTATGGGCAATAAGTGGGGTAAGTGACCTAAGAATCATCTTTATTGGTAGATTTTATTTCAGATCTTTTTTTTATTACCATTATTATTTTGAAGGTAACCTTTACCCTGAACAGTTTGTATATTAATCTTTAATATTATCATGTATCTTCCAGTGATATACAAAAAAAGAAATTCTGAGCTTGTAGATTTTTAATAACATCTTTCTTTATTTGCCTTTCTTATGAAGTTTCTAACAAGTGGATCCATGAAAGGGGTCAGGAGTTCAGAAGACGCTGTCTCCTTAAGGCAGACTGATGATCGCTTTCATCGTCCCACCCTCCTCTTCCGCCTCACTTGTGTCCGTTCAGGAACCATGGGTGAAATCCACAGCCCCACCCATTTACATTTGCCTTGAACAAACAGTTTGTTTTTTTATTTAAATGTGTGTGTGTCTGCCAACAGATTACATTGATGCCATCGGTGCCTTTTATTGTTGCTCAAAATAGCTGCAGAAAAGAAAGCTGTCCTCCATGACACTCCATCTATCCTGGTCTTAATATAGCTGAGGTGCTATGGGGAGAATCCCCAGCGCTGATCAGTGGCCACAGAGCTCAAAAATAACAAATAAGCCATTTTAAATCTAAACTTGCATTTTCTCTTTTAAATGTAGTGAGTAAAAACTCACTATACTCACAATTGTGTCCAGTATCATTAACTGAGCCATGACGTACTTTGCAATACCTTGCTTACTCTATTGTATGTGTATGTGCGTGCTGAGGTAAATCTCTCTCTCTCGCTCTGAAAAACACTTCCATGATATTGACACCAGGTTAGACTTGAGGTCGTTCACACCGCAACAAACAAATTAATATCAGAAACCAAAGGTTGCATGTTTAAGATCTCTCTTTCCTCAAATGAAAATCTCCACTGGATATACAAATCTTTGTTGGAAACAGTGTATGAAAAAAGTTTTATTGTGCTATTTACCTCAAAGGGTGTGTAAGCATTTCTTTATTTTATATTGGTCTTTCTTGGTTATAAAAGCGAGACTGTAACACTCACTCACTGCACATGACTCCAATTATAGATCTTTTACTCCAGTTATCTGACCAGGAAACAAAAGCCTCTATTTATTTTTTATTTCATGTAGTCAAATCATGTAACTTAAGATTTGTGTTATGTGTGAACTACAGAAATAAAGAATTCTCTGATCTGTTTATTACCTTTTATTCTCGTAAAAATTTACACCTAATCTGTGACAAGGCAAATGCACACTCGTATATGGGTAATTAAATAAAAATAAGTAATAAAATTGTGATCATTTTAATTTATGCTTCTACCACTGGTTTGTCCAGCTGTTTTTCTAAAGAAAGATGATAAAAGTTTGTAGGATTGACTTGGATTTTTAATAGAAATAAAGCTGGTCCAATGTCAACAAAGCTAAAATGAATTATATATTTTATTAAATTCTATTTAAGGAATCCTAATTTCTTCCTGTTTGATTTATATTTTAAAGAGTATTTCTGGACTGTGTGGTGGAGATATCTTCTAAGTCTGAAAATGCACACTTTGCACTTATGGCTCTGGGATTTTATAATCGTCTCGGTGTGATCCTTCACGCACTCTTCCAAAACAGCCTAACACGAGATCCACTGCCACACTGGCTGTCAGTTGCGCCTCCTCCTCTTTTTTGGCTAGCTTTGGATTCACCTCAACAATATCAATAGCAGACAGAAGCCCTGTTGGGAAAAAAATGGGATGGAAGGTGTTACTTCCTCACATTCCAATTTTGAGATCCAAAACCATGTCAAAACTAACATTAGTTATTGCAGTCTATTTAATTTATTATTTCTCACCAGTTTGACACAAATACTCAGTAATGTAGATGCCCTCTCTGTACGTCAGGCCTCCGATCACCGGAGTCCCTGTGGCTGGTGCCAGTGAGGGGTCCAGGGCATCAATATCATAACTCAGGTGGATAGGTTTCTTTATCCTGTTTGTCCAAACACGGTTTTATACTTGATTTATATATGTATGGGTTTTAATATGTTGTAAAGGATACTTACTTTGAAAATATGTGGTCACACGTCTGTTCCATAACCCGGGCAATTCCTAGACTATCAACCTCTGTCATAGAGAAAGTCTTAATCCCCAGGTGTTTCAAGATGTAACTGAAATATAAGACATTATAGCATATTGTACATCCATATTTAGAACCTAAAAAAAAAAAATCATACACTTATAGATGAAAATTTTTTTTTTGTCATATTAACCATTGAATAGGAACTTACTGTTCCTCTGGATCTACATCTCTGAGTCCAATGTACACTATATCTTTTGCTGTTAGACAAGGCTGAATCCATGAGAAGTTTGGCATGATGGGAATCTGAAGGAGACACAAAGACAGTGAATGATTTGTTGACCTGTAATAAGGGTCCAAAGCATCTGGTTAGTTAAAACCTCTAAAAACTAACGAAAACAAAATTCTGGAACAGCTTTTGTTTGCAGCTCTTCCAACAATGTGTCAACAAGTACAACAGGAAGATAGTACTCTATCTATTTTCCTTAAATTACATGACCATTACTTAAATAAATTACAGTCCAGAGTACATCTAGGATAAATACATTCACCTTGATAAATGTCTGTACAACTCCAGTATATCTGATGTAGTCTAGTTTGATTAACACACTAAATATGGATCACCTTATTGTGCAGCTCATGGATGAGGTAGGACATGGGCTGCCCATGGATGTTTCCTGTCGGACTGGTTAAAGGTGTGTTTATGTCAGCATGGGCATCTACCCATACCACGCTCAGCTCCGGTCTACAGGCCGCATGGCCATGAATTGAACCGATCGCCAAACTATAGGAAACCAAACAGACATTATAACAAGCCTAAGCTGTTGTTTAAATGGTTTATAAATAATGTGTCTTTTTTACAGTTTATGAACATGTTGAACCTGTGATCTCCTCCAAGCATCACACAGGTGTAGCTATCATTCTTAACCCTCTGCACAGCATCAGCAACCTGTTTGTTGGCAAGTCCAACTGCGCGGGGTTGCTTTGTCGTCCCAAAGGGGTGATCGTTCGACACTTCTTTAAATATCAGATTACCGTAGTCTTTTACAATACAACCTGCAAGAGAAGGCATGAACCAGATTATTTCTTGATAAAGATAATGTCCTTCCACTTTTTAAGGGCTACGCATGCAACTAACCAATCAGCTAATCATGTGGCAGATGCAAGACAAGAGCTGATTCAAATGTTCATTAATGTTTATATCAAACACCATGTAACCATCGAAGCCTTCATTTTCCTGACTGTCAACTGTACCTGATGGCAGTGGGGCGTCCCACCCATTTCCTACATTATCATGAGAAGCATAATGCATCTAATGCAGGTATATACTATGCCTCTTAACCGTATCTTTTGAGTTGCGCTATACCTTGACTTTCTTTTCAGTGAGGTATGTCTTGGATCTAAATTCTTCTGTACTTGTGCATAAACAGTGTAGATTGAGCATGCTAATCATGGCAACCCATTTATGCAAGTGTACACCGAATGGCCGAGTATTATTGATGGTTACAGGTGATGGTAGGCGTTTTCGCTCTCTGCTATGAAATATATCTTAAGAATGTGTAGATTTACATAAAGATATTCTTTAGAATATATTTAGAATGTGTAGACACACATGGATATAATTATTATACACACAATACTGTATATAATTATTACTACACACCATTATCTCTTCATGATTGTACGTTAAGACCAAGTCCTGGTATAATATACATAGGAGCATTACATATGTAATACAATGTAATATGTTTGGTAGCTCTCAGAGACCAGCAGCAATAAGAATAAGACAAAAATATAGTTGCAAGCAACGATGACCCATCGCCTTCTGAGTGCACCGTGTTATTTGAGCATGTTAAGACTTAGAAAATTATTGCCGTGTGTGTGTGGGTGTGCGCGTTTTAAGATTCTAAAATTTCTTTTTTCACATACATGGTTGTACAAGTACACCAAAAGACTGCACTAGAAAAAAGGTATGTATGTACAAAAAATATATATAAATAAATAAATAAATGCGTGTTTATGTTTAAACCTCCAAAAAGCGTATGAATGTGTTTGTGTGTGTGTGAGAGAGAGATGTGTGTGTGTGTGTGTGTGTGAGAGAGAAAGAGGTGTGTGTGTGTGAGAAAGAGACGTGTGTTTGCGTGTGTGTGTGTGTGTGTGTGTGTGTGTTAACATTTGTGACGTGTACGTGTACAGTACGTTCAATAGGCCACCTATGCAGGGAAAAAAGCATCACACTGTTACTCAATGTGATGTCACTGGACGTGTCTCTGAACATGTCACTCAATATAATGCCACCCAGAAAGTTATTAACCACTTTTTTTTATAATGCCACACCCAGACTCTCAGTCTTCCTAATGCCAGCAGATTCCAAACTGTCTGCAAATTTTCATTAGTTTTATAGCACGTTAAGACCCAAAATGGTAAAAAAAATAATAAAATAAAAAGAATCCTTAGGTAAACAAGAGGGTCCCATAGTGCTTGAGCCCTAAAGATAAAAAATAGTTGCAAGCAATGGCTCTGCAACCAGTGGCGCTGGTGCTTGGCCGATCATATTTTCTTACAGCGTTGCAAAAAATAATAATGCCTCGCCCTCGCACATTTATGACATCAGCACTGATGGTGATGACTTCATAGTCATGGCATCATCGTGCTGATGTAAAAGTGCTGATGTCATAGTGCTCGGGCCCTAATGAAGCTAAAAATATTAATATAGGAACAAATTTACTATGTGCACTGGCAATTGATGCGAACAGTGCGTGCAAACAGGGATTGTGTCATTAATTCACCCACTTATTGTCGATACCGCTTTATCCTGTATACAGGGTAGCAGGGGTCCTGGAGCCTATCCCAGGAGATTTAGGGCATGAGCCAGGGTACACCCTTGTCAGGATTCCAAAACATCACAAGGCACATGCACACATATACACACACAAGCTCATTAATACATTACGGGCTATTTGGTAACGTCAATTAGCCTAATCTGCATATCATTGGACTGTGCAAGGAAACCGGAGTACCTGGAGGAAACCCACCATGCAAACATGCAAACTCCAGGCCAGGTTGCTGCAGTGCAGCTGGCACACTAGACTGTGACACAGAACAGAAGAGGTGATATTAGGCTCCTGTAGAAATCCACTAAGGGTTAAGAAGGTACTTTAGCTTCTGCTGATCTTTCTTCACCAAGTAGGAAGTGTCATCCCACACATATGTTGATTTTACAATATCCAATGTTTAATACAATATCTCCCCATGAACTTGTAAACAAGCTCAGCGTCCTTGTATTAACCAACACACTTTGCTCTTGAGCATGGACTTGGACCACATGGACCACAAAATGTCAGGGTTGTGTTGTCAACCCTTTTCACCCTGTTCATACATGACTGCACACATTCACCCTCTGACATGGTGGATCATCACATATGAGTTCAAGGAATTAGATGTTCACTCTTTTAACCACCCCACCGTGTGCTGTGACCAAATGTTGAATCTACAGATATGTGTAGTGTCTGGCCACACCTAGGACTTTTATGCCACATTCACTGTAAAACTGAACCAGCAGCTCTTTGTCTGGCAGTCTCTCTGTGCTTAAATTGGGCTGAGTCAGCTGTTGTTTTTCATGTTAAATCACTTTTTTCTCAGATCTTAAATAAAGTAGATTTTTATGTTAGTGGGGGTGTGGTCGGGCACCTGTGACTTATCAAGTATTTTAATTGGTGTTTTTCATTTTATGCGCTATTGCTAAGTACACAGTGTGAACTCAATCACTCATCACACAGTACAGATAGCAGAGTAGCAGGTGGATGGATGGCAATGTAGGAAGAAAACATCAGAAACTGACATCTTTAATAATAGACTATAAACTACGCTGATATTCAAAACATTTTTTTGGTTTTTACTAAATTATATGTTAACATTAAGTGACACCTGATGGGATTAACCTTTTCGTTAACCTGCCAGTGCTCTGTCCAAAACGTGTTGTATGCAAAACCTGGAGCTTGAGTCAATATCCATAATATCCAATGATGGGTAAATTTAGCCAGTGATTTATTAATGATTTGTCTTGGTGTTGTCTTATCTCTTGATCGCCAAACAAACTGCAAATGTGTTAATTCTGGATCACGTGACTGCAAATGCTCGGTTGGCTGTAATTTGGTGTGTGGTGTTGCGTGCAGCTGAATTATTACTTCGACATTTTAATCTACTTATTTTTCTGTTTTTCCACCTTGACCCTGCTACCTAATTCATCTACTTGCACCATGGTAAGCTTTGTAAAATGTACAATTCATTATTACTTTCACTTTTTCCTTTTAGTTCCTACGTTGCTATTGTGTGAAGGCATGAGCAAAGAGCACAAGTAAGTTCATCAATCCTTTTCCACCTTCCAGTAGCAGGTAATCATTTATTGGAGGTAATTTAGTTAATATAATTAGTTATTGTGTTAATATAATTTTGTTTCTCCATATGTTAAGTGTTACAGCCAGTATGCGCAAAAACCGTGCAAAGTTAGAGAGGGATTTGGGATTGAGCTTTTCATTAGAAGATAGTTAGCTTTGTAGCCGTAAATAAAAGAACATGGACAGTTAAGGTGCAATTCAGAATGACTTAGAACTAATTCTTAAGAAGACAGTATTGTTTAAAATGCAAATGTATCAGATGTGTTTAGTGACTAGTTTAGAATGAGTTTTGGCAGGCGGTTGCTCTCCACACCAATGATGTTAAGTAATACATATATGGAATTTCATATATGGAATTTCAAGGATCTATCTATCTATATATCTATTTATCTGTTCATCTAGTTAAATCGTTGTGAAATAGGGTTTTAAATCTGTGTATTATTGTTGTTTTTCTAGCTGTTTTAGCAGGTTACAACAGTGTAAATATAGTGAGAGTTCAGTGAACCTGTCAATTCCTGCCTCTCTTTATTACTACCCTGAGTTAAACTGATCCTACAACTTGGGGTGAAGGTCCCCATGTGGTATAGTCTGGAATTCTACAAAAAATTGTATCATATGGGTTGAAGCAGCGCCACAGTCAGAATGGGGGAAAAAAGAAATGTTTATACAAAAACACTTAAACCAGATCAGCAACCATCCTGTCATATTCTCCCACATTTGACTGTTGGATTTGAACATTCCCTGAAGCTCTTGACCTAAAGCTAACTACATGATTTAATGTATTGAGCTTCTTGGCGGATTGGATAATTTCATTCAAATTTATGTGTTCCCAACACAGGCGGGAAAAAGTCTGATGCCTGTTTTAGATTCTTGGGATTTGAAAAAAAGAAAAAACTTGAAAAACCTTGAGCCTAATGAGTGACTGAAAAGTTGACAAAATTAAGACATAATCCAGTATAAAAAAACAGGCTCTATGTCAATAAATCACTCATGACCTACAGGCAGTGTTACTGTTTGTATTCTCTCTCTGGTCTCCTATTATGTATGCAGCTAAAAGATAGACTCAGTAATGTCACCTCATTCTGACTGACAGGAGGTGTGTTTTTCTCAGAACTTCTACTGTGAATACACACACACACACACACACACACACATGTGTGTTGCAAGGTCATAGAAGCTCTGTCCTTTTAGATACCATCTCATGTCTCATTTACACACACACACTCTCTCTCTCTCTCTCTCTCTCTCTCCCTCTGCTACAGACTAAACATTTAAATTAATGTCCAGCTAAACACTGTACGTAACACCTAGGGTGAGCGATCAACATTAGTATATATAAAAGTATTAGTATAAACACTGGCATAAACTGATATTTTTACTTTCTATGACAGGTAGAGTAGGCTTAGTTCTTAGCGTTAGACATAGAAATAAATAGTTGTTCATTGAGAACTAGGATTATGAGAAATCAAAACGATCAGTTACTTTTCCAGTGTTAAGAAAAACTTTTTTAGTTTTGTTTTAAAGATGTCTTAGAGGTGTTATGATGATCTTAAATTTCTTTGCAGATTAATAATGAGAGTCCGGATATGATCTGGCTCGGAGAATTATGCATTTATGCACTGCATAACATGTTTGATAACATTTTAGTCAAGAAACCGTTTGAATCAAGTTTTACAGTTGTACGGTTTTCATACTGCACAATGCCACACATGCACTGCTCCTTTTTTGGACAGGCTATCAGAGGCAAATTCAGAGTTCGTAATTAGTGTTTATTCAATAAAGCGTGTCTAGTGTGGCTATTTTGCCAGGAATTATTATTATTATTATGTGCATTTCCCGCTTCCTACCTTGACCTTCAAGTTTTCTTACAAGTCCAGCTTCCCGAATCACATCTGGTCCACGCTGGACACCGTCCCTGGGCTGCGGCAGAATACTTTCATTAGATACAACTTACATTTAATTTTAAATCTGATAGCGTCCGGACTTTTTCCCTTCTCACACACACACACACACACAGAGCTCACCTGTCCTCTGGAGAAAGGCGCTCCGATGATGCCGACGGAGTGCAGCTGTCTCCGGAGCACGGTGCACGCGCTGTGTAAGCGCTGTGTCATGGCTGAGCTGAGGTCGAGTCCGCGCCTCGGGGAACTGAAGCACCGCGGCGGCTCACGCGCTCCAGCGCTCTCTCAGAGCCAGGTGCTGATCCATGGATTAAATAGAGCCTCGCCCCTTCCCTCCGGCGCTCCGAGCTCTACAGGCGACCCGGACACCAACCAAAACCTGTCTGCACTAAACAGCAGTGTTCATTTAATTAACGAGGTTTTACACAGTGTAATGCGAAGCGGGTCCAAGCACCTGCGCCATCGCCGTTGTTATTATTATATTACATACAGTATATAAAAATGAGCGCGCGCGCGTGTGTATGTGTGTGTGTGTGTGTGTGTACCCTGTGATGGGCTCCAGGCCCCTGCGACCTTGTATATACAGGATAATTATATATATATATAACTAAGGGTCTTATGAGCCATGGTGGCACGGAGGCTTAGGGGTATTTTATTCACAAGTTCTCCCTGAGCTGTTTGTTGGGTTTCCTCCCGGTACTCCAGTTTCCACTCACAGTCCAAAGACATGCAAATTAGGCTAATTGATAATGGAGTTCTCAAATTGTGAAAATGAGCACATACAGTATGTCCTGCGATGGATTGGCATCCTGCCTCATGCCCTATAAGGCTCCAGGGATGGGCTCCATGTACCGTATCTTTTGTTTTATAAAGACACTCAATCAATTTATTATGAACATATATGAAATATATTTGAACACTGCCTTAGATTACAGTAAAAATATTATGTAAAAATACATCTGTCAGGTTTACGATAAACAATTATTTAAAGTAATTAAACATTTACATTAGCTGAAAAACCTTTCACGAAATATACAATCACACCAAAATTGTACATCTTTGTACATTTTCCCATCCACAATATAACAACAACCTTTCAGAGAAGAATTGAAATGGAAAGCATCAAAAACACTGCAATGAAATGTGCACAAACCTGGTGACTGTACAGCACAACTTCAGCAAATCACAGCTGTTCCTATTCCCAGCTAAAAGTTATTGTTGGCAGTGGATAGTAAATGCTACATGGACAACACACTTAATATTATGGTCTTTAATTGCTTTAAATAAATTAAAATGTGTGCAAATGGCTTACATCATTGGATGAAAAGCTACATAAGGTAATAAGCGCAGTGACAACATTCCTGTCACCCAAGGTCAGTCCATGTGCTGGTTGTAAGCAGTCACAGGTTCAGACAGAGACTTATTGTCTGTCTGTTCTCTTTAAAAATATAAGTGATCCATTCCTAGGTGTGGTCCAGGTTTCCATGTCGGCAGAAATCGCATCATTCTGTGTTTTTCATGTCTTGCCTGCTTGTTTGCATTTGCTTTTTATCAAACATGTGGCTAATCATTTTCACTGTCACAAATATTAGAATAAATTTCACCTGCTACGTCATTTAAATCAATCTGAAATAAGACAGGGCAAAATCTGCTTTGAATTGTCTGATATTGAAAATCATCTACTTCTTCCAGGGTCATTGAAGGGTCAGATTTCCAATCTGTATGGCTCTCTTTTATTAGAAACCTCTTCACCTTTGAATTCTTTAAGAAAGGTTTGGCGAAAGGATATGGGCCGATCATTCACCGATGATGAATGGCTCTCAGATGTATGGAGGTTTTTCACAAATCAACTTCAGTTTCTGTGCATGAGCAAAACTTGAAATTCCTATATAGAACATATCTCACCTCTGTACGCCTCTACAAAATGTATCCAAATGTATCTCAGCTGTGTTTTAAATGTAATTCAAAAAGGGGAACATTGATGCATCTATTCTGGAAGTGTAAGAAAATTAAAATCTTTTGGTATAAAGTGCATGATCTGGTTGAGAAAAATACTAGCAAAAAAATTTCTCCAACTATATACACTCAACTAAAGGGATTATTAGGAACACCATACTAATACGGTGTTTGACCCACTTTCGCCTTCAGAACTGCCTTAATTCTACGTGGCATTGATTCAACAAGGTGCTGAAAGCATTCTTTAGAAATGTTGGCCCATAGTGATAGGATAGCATCTTGCAGTTGATGGAGATTTGTGGAATGCACATCCAGGGCACGAAGCTCCTGTTCCACCACATCCCATAGATGCTCTATTGGGTTGAGATCTGGTGACTGTGGAGGGCATTTTAGTATCTCTTTTAGTAACTCATTGTCATGTTCAAAAAACCAATTTGAAATGATTCGAGCTTTGTGATATGGTGCATTATCCTGCTGGAAGTAGCCATCAGAGGATGGGTACATGGTGGTCATAAAGGGATGAACATGGTCAGAAACAATGCTCAGGTAGCCCGTGGCATTTAAACAATGCCTTAAGTCCTCATCCTCCTGGACCTGTCAGCTGCATTTGACACGGTGAACCACAAAATTCTATTATCTATTCTTACAAGCCTTGGAATTTGTGGAGCAGCGTGGCAATGGTTTGCTTCTTACCCAGAAGATATGAGGTAACATGGAGGGGATCTACATCTGCCCCACGTAGACTCTCTACTGGTGTAGTGCAGGGCTCAGTACTTGGTCCTCTTCTGTTCTCCCTCTATACCCGGTTTCTTGGTAGGGTCATATCATCGCAAGGATTTTCATACCATTGTTTTGCAGATGACACCCAACTTATTCTCTCCTTTTCTCCCTCTGACACTCAGGTTTTCACCCGGATCTCAGCATGTCTGGCAGACATCGCATCCTGGATGACTGCTCATCAGCTGAAGCTCAATCTCAGTAAAACCGAACTGTTGTTTATCCCTTGTGACTCATCCCCATGTCAAGACCTTGTGATATCCCTGGACAACAACCAAATCACCTTCACCTTCAACCACCGCCCGCAATCTTGGGGTAACCGTGGACAATCATCTGTCATTTTCCCCACACATCGCTAACCTTACTCTCTCTTGTAGATTTCTTTTTTACAATATCAGAAGAATTCGCCCATTTCTTTCTTAACAGGCTACTCAGGTGCTTGTTCAGTCACTTGTTATTTCAAGACTGAACTACTGCAACTCACTCCCGGCAGGCCTGCCTCTGTCCACGATTCATCCTCTGCAACTGATCCAGAATGCACTAGCACGTCTCGTTTTTAACCTTCCCAAGTTCTTCCACACCACACCACTCCTCCGCTCCCTGCACTGGCTTCCTGTAGTTGCCCGCATCAAATTTAAAACGCTGATGCTTGCCTACAAAGCTAAAAATGGCCCAGCACCCTCTTACCTCTCTTCTCTGATTCTGCACCACGTTCCCTCCGATCCTCCAGCACTGCTCGCCTCATCCCACCATCTCTCAGGGATCGAGGGCGGCATTCATCCAGGCTCTTTTCTGTTCTGGCACCTAGGTGGTGGAATGAACTTCCTCTAGATGTCCATACAGCAGAGACTTTGACTATCTTTAAACGACGACTTAAGACGCATCTGTTTCTCCAGTACTTGGACTAACCCCCCCGCCAAAAAAAAAAAAAAAGCCTCTTCCTATGTTGTGTTGGACTAATGGCACTTAAGTATTAACCTAGTTAACCCAGTGTAAGTAGGTATCCAATCATGTAAACTTTAAAGCACTTTTTGTAAGTCGCTCTGGATAAGAGCGTCTGCCAAATGCCTAAATGTAAATGTAAATGTTAAGTGTGCCAAGAAAACATCCCCCACACCATTACACCACCACCACCAGCCAAATTCTGACTCTACCATTTGAATGTCTCAACAGAAATCAAGACTCATCAGACCAGGCAACATTTTTCCAGTCTTCAACTGTTGAATTTTGCTGAGCTTGTGCAAATTGTAGCCTCTTTTTCCTATTTGTATAGATAAGTGGTACCCGGTGAGGTCTTCTGCTGTTGTAGCCCATCCGCCTCAAGGTTGTGTGTGTTGTAGCTTTACAAATGCTTTGCTGCATACCTCGGTTGTAACGATTGGTTATTTCAGTCAAAGTTGCTCTTCTATCAGCTTGAATCAGTCGGCCCATTCTTCTCTGACCTCTAGCATCAACAAGGCATTTTCGCCCACAGGACTGCCGCATACTGGATGTTTTTACCCTTTTCACACCATTCTTTGTAAACCCTAGAAATGGTTGTGCGTGAAAATCCCAGTAACTGAGCAGATTGTGAAATACTCAGACCGGCCCGTCTGGCACCAACAACCATGCAACGCTCAGAATTGCTTAAATCACCTTTCTTTCCCATTCTGACATTCAGTTTGGGGTTCAGGAGATTGTCTTGACCAGGACCACACCCCTAAATGCATTGAAACAACTGCCATGTGATTGGTTGATTAGATAATTGCATTAATGAGAAATTGAACAGGTGTTCCTAATAATCCTTTAGGTAAGTGTATACCTGTTAAATTGGAAAATATCACGATTAAATTTCATTACTTATCTGGCAAAGAAATGTATACTTATCTTATAGTCATCATCTTGTGTACCAACTTTAAAGATGTGTTTGGCACAAATGGGTAATCTTCTCCCAATGGAAAAACTTACATATGATTTACAGAACAAATCTGAACTATTCTGGCGGATATGGGCCCCTTTGTGGGATGTAATTGAGCAATCATTTCTCTCCCTTTCTTTTAGGTTTTCTTTACTGAACTGTTTTGCCCTTGGGTGTTTCCATGTTCACTCTTATATTAACAGATTTTTTTTTTTTTATGTTTGCTGTGGGTGTTGACTGTATATTGACCTGGCTCTGCTTTTTTGTTGTTGTTAAATATCAATAAAAATATAATATTAAAAAAACAACAACAACATGAACATAACACAAAATAAAATAAATCAATGTATATAATCATCATCATCAATCACTAATGACCATGCATGCCACTCAGGAGTACTAATGGCAGCAGATTCCAACCTGTCTGCTGATTTTCATGACTTATCGAGCATGTTAAGACTTCCAGGTTTTACATGAATCAATGTGCCAATCCAGTTACAATAGTCTTAATTATTACTATAAGTAATAATAAGTATGTGCGAACCGGATGGTTCACTGCAGCGACTACTTTGCTGGGAGCAGCTGGAAGATCAACAACAACAACATACATATATAGATATACATGTATAATTATGTGTAATTATTCCTGCAACTTTCTGACGCAACCCTCCTATTATTTATCTGGGCTTGGGACCGGCTGTGGCTGGAATGGGAATTGAACCTGAGCCTGGCATGGGAGGCAAACCACCTACCATCAAGCTACCATGTATATAAAACCGAAATTCTGTTTTTGGTGGTGCTGAACATCAACTTTTAAGTCATGATGTGAGTGTCTCAAGTGTGCTTTAGTTTTCTAAAATTGGATTCTTCTCCACTGGTAAGGTAGGTTTTTAACTTTTGTACTGTTTTTGAAAACACAATTGGTTCATACTGTATACTGTACCTAGTTTTTGCTGTTTGGTAGTGTTGATTGCAGTGTGATTGAAGTAGGTCTAAAGCAATTAGTTCTCAGGTAATTAATCAAGAGTAGTTTCAGGCTTCCTTAAGGTGTGAATTGTGGGCAGGGCTTAGCTACATATATTGAAGGTGGATCTAGCTCATACTTTAGTGTGCTTTAGTTTTCTAAATTGGATTCTTCTCCACTGGTAAGGTAGGTTTTTAACTTTTGTACTGTTTTTGAAAACACAATTGGTTCATACTGTATACTGTACCTAGTTTTTGCTGTTTGGTAGTGTTGATTGCAGTGTGATTGAAGTAGGTCTAAAGCAATTAGTTCTCAGGTAATTAATCAAGAGTAGTTTCAGGCTTCCTTAAGGTGTGAATTGTGGGCAGGGCTTAGCTACATATATTGAAGGTGGATCTAGCTCATACTTTAGTGTGCTTTAGTTTTCTAAATTGGATTCTTCTCCACTGGTAAGGTAGGTTTTTAACTTTTGTACTGTTTTTGAAAACACAATTGGTTCATACTGTATACTGTACCTAGTTTTTGCTGTTTGGTAGTGTTGATTGCAGTGTGATTGAAGTAGGTCTAAAGCAATTAGTTCTCAGGTAATTAATCAAGAGTAGTTTCAGGCTTCCTTAAGGTGTGAATTGTGGGCAGGGCTTAGCTACATATATTGAAGGTGTCTCCGCTACAGACACAAGTGATTACAAGACACACAACTAATTGCTAATAAGTTAATAAGAATATCCTAGTTAATAAGAATATCCTGCAACAAAGGTAGTGCACAGAGAATTGATTTAAACTCTTGTTTGCCAAGAAGTTACAAGTTTTTATAGACAGTTACCTCAGTCTAGCATGTGTCTTCAACCTATCTCCGTCAGTTCTCACAGACCAAGATGCTTTTACTCACACAGCAGAGGCAGATCTCCCAGAAACCTCATCTACCCTCCAGTACTGTCTCATTGTCCTGCACTGGTGGTAGGTGGGCTCTGGAACTGCCAATCTGCTGTAAATAAAGCAGACTTTATCTCTGCCCTAGCTACTCATTACTCTTTTGACTTTCTGGCACTAACTGAGACCTGGATATCTCCTCAGAACTCAGCTACACCGGCTGCCCTATCCTCTGCCTATGTATTCTCTCACACTCCACGAGAAACTGGCAGAGGTGGTGGTACGGGTCTCCTGTTGTCCAAGAGGTGGTCCTTCTCGCCCATCACCCTGTCTCATCTCAGTTTTTCATCATTTGAATTTCATGCAGTTAAGGTAACCTCTCCAATTAACCTCCACATCTTGGTTATTTACCGTCCTCCTGGCTCTCTAGGAAACTTTCTAGATGAAATGGACATACTTCTTAGTCTTTTTCCTTCTGCTAACACTCCTCTCACTGTTCTAGGAGATTTCAACCTTCCATCTGATAAACTCCAATCCTCTTTCCTTCTCCCTCTCCTTAACTCCTTCTCTTTAACCCTAAACAGCTGCCCTCCTACACACAAGGCAGGAAATTCTCTCGACCTTGTTTTCTGCCGCCCTTCCCCAGTCACAGATATCACTACTATTCCTCTTCATAAATCTGATCATTACCTGGTATCCTTCACTATAACCCTTCCCATTCTATGTAAACCTAACCACCAAAATGTCTCTTTTACCCGCAAAAACCTTCACTCTGTCTCCCCTTCCTCTGTGTCTTCATACACCCTATCATTCCTCCCAGACCCAGACTCCTTCTCCTCTTTACCACTAGAGACTGCGACTGAAACTTTCCTCTCCTCTCTCTCCTCATCCATAGATCTCCTTTGCCCGCTGTCATCTAAACCAAGGAAGAAATCTTGTCCTGCTCCTTGGCTATCTGATGTACTGCGCAACAACAGGAGAGAATTAAGAACTGCGGAGAGAAGATGGAAGAAATCACAGCTTGATGCAGATCTCATCTCTTACCAGACTCTTCTTTCCAAATTCTCATGTGATGTGACTTCTGCCAAAACTACCTTCTTCAGACAAAAGTTGGAAGCGTCTGCACATGATCCTGGCAAACTCCACAACATCTTCTCCTCACTACTCAACCCACCGACTCCTCCTGCCCCTTCCTCTCTGACTGCTGATGATTTTCCCACATTCTACGATGGGAAGATTGTAGCAATCCGCCAGTCCTTCGCTCTCAACCAAAGACCTACGGCAGAACCTCAGGACCTTTCCTTCCCTCCTTTAGCAGAATTTTCCAACTTGTCATCTGACGAGATTCAACAGATCATCTCGTCATCTAACCCCACCACCTGTTCATTAGACCCAATCCCTTCCACAATGCTCCAGGCCATCTCACGAGACCTCCTTCCCTTCACCACAGCCATCATCAACCAATCCATATCATCTGGTCATGTTCCTGCCGCTTTTAAGAAGGCGAGGGTTATTCCCATCCTCAAGAAACCCTGCCTGGACCCATCAGAAGTTAACAACTATCGCCCGGTATCACTGCTCTCTTTTATTTCCAAAATTCTTGAAAGAACGGTTTATAATCAAATGTCTCTTTATCTCTCACAGAACAACCTTAATGACCCAAACCAATCTGGATTCAAAGTGGCACATTCCACAGAGACTGCCCTTCTGTCAGTCACTGAGAAGCTCCATGCTGCTAGATCTGCTAAACTTTCATCTGTCCTCATCCTCCTGGACCTGTCAGCTGCATTTGACACCGTGAACCACAAGATTCTATTATCTATTCTTACAAGCCTTGGAATTTGTGGAACAGCGTGGCAATGGTTTGCTTCTTATAGGTCATATGAGGTAACATGGAGGGGATCTACATCTGCCCCACGTAGACTCTCTACTGGTGTCCCGCAGGGCTCAGTACTTGGTCCTCTTCTGTTCTCCCTCTATACCCGGTCTCTTGGTAAGGTCATATCATCGCATGGATTCTCATACCACTGTTATGCAGACGACACCCAACTTGTCCTCTCCTTTCCTCCCTCTGACACTCAGGTTTCCACCCGGATCTCAGCATGTCTGGCAGACATCTCATTTTGGATGGCTGCTCATCAGCTGAAGCTCAATCTCAGTAAAACCGAACTGTTGTTTATCCCTTGTGACTCATCTCCAGGTCAAGACCTTGTGATATCCATGGACAACAACCAAATCACTCCCTCAACCACCGCCCGCAATCTTGGGGTAACCGTGGACAATCATCTGTCATTTTCCCCACACATCGCTAACCTTACTCGCTCTTGTCGATTTCTTCTTTACAATATCAGAAGAATTCGCCCATTTCTTTCTTCACAGGCTACTCAGGTGCTTGTTCAGTCCCTTGTTATTTCAAGACTGGACTACTGCAACTCACTCCTGGCAGGCCTGCCTCTGTCCACGATTCGTCCTCTGCAACTGATCCAGAATGCAGCAGCACGACTCGTTTTTAACCTTCCCAAGTTCTCCCACACCACCCCACTCCTCCGCTCCCTGCACTGGCTTCCTGTAGCTGCCCGCATCAAATTCAAAACACTGATGCTTGCCTACAAAGCCAAAAATGGCCCAGCACCCACTTACCTCTCTGCGCTAATTACACCACGCACTGCACCACGTTGCCTCCGATCCTCCAGCACTGCTCGCCTCATCCCACCATCTCTCAGAGATCGAGGGCGGCATTCATCCAGGCTCTTTTCTGTTCTGGCACCTAGATGGTGGAATGAACTTCCTCTAGATGTCCGTACATCAGAGACTTTGACTATCTTTAAACGACGACTCAAGACGCATCTGTTTCTCCAGTACTTGGACTAACCCCCCTCCCCCCGAAAAAAAAAAAAAAAAAAAAACTCAGTTGTGTTGGACTAATGGTACTTAGTTATTAACCTAGTTAACCCAGTGTAAGTATGTATCCAATGTTGTAAACATTAAAGCACTTTTTGTAAGTCGCTCTGGATAAGAGCGTCTGCCAAATGCCTAAATGTAAATGTCACAGGCGTTCCTCATTAACTGCAACTGTGGGCAGTGTTAGTGAAAACAGGTAGCCAAGCTCATAGCTCCTCTAAAATGTTAAAGTTTTATAGATGAATAACTGACTTGTTTGGTCCGCTGAGTTTCAATAAGCTTACTGGCGCCAGGAGAGACACAGTCACACACGCAAACACATTGTCTGTTAGAAAGGTCTCTACTTATTTACAGCAAAAGACTGAGTTTTTATATATTTAGCCAAACATCTAGGGTCATGTAAATGTGTTACTTTAAAGAACATAATCCATTTTAACATGGCCTGTTGAAATTTTTAAATGCAAGAAGTTGAAGATGTAAAACAAAGTGTTAGCTTGAGAGAAGGGGAGAGGAAGAAAGAGAGCATGGAGGTTTTAACATGTTAACATCAGATCCATGAGGATGAGAATTAACTTATTTTATATGAAAAAAATTCCTTAAACCTACTAAAACCCTGGATCAGACTGCAGAGTGATGGCGCATATGACAGACAGAAGAAAAGTCTGGCAGCAATGTAGGTCGCGCCAACATCAATTTTGTTGTCACACTTAGACGTACAGTATCAGTAGGTTCATCAACTTTTATATCATTCTATGAGTTTGAGGACAGCAGTGGGCTTCATTCGTAAGCTAATGATGGCACGCTGGCTTCAGAATCTGTACACGGGGCGGAGCTGCGATTCCTCTCTAAGATGAACAATGAGGCCCTCAAATCATTACAGCTCCTTAATGTTTCACCAAATGCAGCAGTGCATAATTCTGACAAGTGAGTGCCAAAATAATTTTCTTTGGTATTGATGTTCATGTTAATTAGTAAATGCATGGTGCTCTGTAACAGACTGGAATTATCAAATTAGTAAATGAATTAATTAATACAGTATGTAGGTTAGTAAATGTCCATCAGTTCTAGGCAAAGCTGAATTTCTTTAAATAACTGCAATTTATGATTAAATACAGATTTTCACCCTCACCAGATTCTGAGGCAGGTGTTTGGCAATTCATATTAACAGGGGAAAGTTCCTATACCCATTCTAATGCTATACAACCGATCTTATTCATACACTTCAGTCCACTGCATTTCTCTCATATCACTAACCGTATTTAAATGGCATGCTGATCTATCGTCTTTTTGTTATAAATTGGCAAAAACTGATGGTGCTGTTGGTCCCATTTGCTAGATACACATTAGACATTTGTTTAATTTTTTACAACCCATAATCCATTAAATACTACATGTAGAATATTATATAAAGTGTATAGTCTCTATAGTGGTCACTATATGAAGACATTTTTGCTTGATTTTTGCTTTTAGCACTAAAAAGTTTACTGTTCCCTCTTTCAATCTGAATTTTTACTTTAAACTTTTAGACATTCAGGCAGGTCACCAACTTACAAACAATTAATTTAAGAAACAAATTTTTGCTTTTTGCCCTATTTTTGGGATAAAACATGGCAATTATTGTGAATTCAGCCTGCTGTTCTCTGGTGGGGTCTGGCTCAGCAGCAGCTCTAAAATGCTTATAGACTGTATAAAAAGAATTGAACAACTCCTGCGTGGACTTAGGTTTTCTTATTAGCAACCCCTAGTTAATTACTAAATGGGCTAATGGGTGGAACAATAGAAAGAGGCAGATGTTTGGAACTAAATCAACAGCCACTTAAATTGACCATGCCCTAAATTTATGCATAACTGGATATAATTTTATCTGAAGAGTTTTACCCTCATACAATTGTCATGAGTGGAAAATCTAGATACTCAGACCAAACCTGTTTTTGTGCCAGGTTGTAAACATCTCTTTTAATGTTGGGCATTTTAAAATGGGAGTCTTTGGGGATTGACTTAGCTATAGCTACAGAGCTAGCTTCAGTGGACATCCACATGGACAGGAACTGCAGGTTTTCTACGTTGGCTTAATTTTTTTAGACCCAGGGGTGCATTTGAGATTGAGGTATGAAAAAAAGCATTATAGGATAGATATTTTAGCTGAAGCATTAAGAGGCACACTTTAGGGAAGTCCTGGGACATGGGTTAACCAAAGAACCGGTAGAATATATGACCTTTAAGAGTTTAAAATCAAGGTGAAGTTCTGCTACAATCCTGCACCAGTGTGAGCCAGACTCGAGTCTGGTCAGTGATGTCACCTCTTGACACGAGCCCAATAAGAGCATAGTCCTTTTGAAAGTTAATGTGTAAAAGTTTAAGCTAATGTGTAAACATACTTAAAAGTAAATACAGTGAACCCTGGTGTTGCTTGTTAGTATGAATTGTTAGTAACAACGATAATTAATTTAGAAATCTGGTTAGAAGAAACAGAAGACGACACGTTATAGCACTGGATGGACGAATTTATTGGTGACAATCATCTGGAACTGCTGCTTCATAGCTAAACTTTGAAAAACAAAACATTTAAATGTCACTTGTTGCCAGATGTGTGTGTAAAAGTAAAAGTACAAAAGAGTGTACAAAAGTACAGAAAGAGTGAGGCAAAAGCAGGTATTAGAAGTAGCTCTGTAATGATTCTCCCAGGATTGACTCCATTTCCTGAATAGTCTTCTGTACCTGGTGTTCCACTTCCTCACACTCATCTAAAGAAAGAATTTAAGATTAGTTTAGGGAAGATAAAATGAGATCATAATTAGTGGAATATATATAAGGATGTGCATATTAAGGTATTCTTACCTTCCATAAGCTCAGCCAGAAACGGGATGCTCTCCGGCAGAAGCACCATATAGTTCTCCTTTAGTTTGCTTGCCAGCTCAACCAACATCAGTAAAGCAGAGAAGCGTACCTGCAACACAGAAGAAACGCGTACACAAACCCTCACAGCATTAATGTAAGAGGCAAAAATTAACAGATTTATAGTTTATTTCAAATGTTTACGACAATGAAGATTGTGTTGCTTCAATACCTTGGGACTGCTATGGCGCGTCTTTAGCAGGATCTGGTAGTTGAGAACTTTCCACTGCGAATCATCACCCATGGCAACAGAGAACTGCGCTACACATGGAACCAAGTGCTTGGTGACTCTCGTCTGGTAGACCTGCTCTCCGCCCAACATGTTTTCCAACTGCCAATGGACAACATAATATGTGAGTAATAACCAACCAGGTGTGTTCCATGATCAAATCCCTGATCAAAATTGATCAGCTATTAATAAACCCACCTGATCCACTAGGGGGACAAGCAGTGCCTCAGCTCTCTCTTTGCTAAGGAATCTTTGTGTGTCATAAAGGAAAATCTTATGAAGACAGTCCAGAGTGTATTGCAGCAACAGGGTGCTCTTTTGCACTGAAACATCATCGTTGTGTTCATCCTCAGAGTCAAAGAAGGCCTCGTCTGCAAACAGGGATTCATACCGGCAAAAAAATGCAACATGAGAAGCACAAAGACTGAGTGTTATGTCCATTCACAGGATCAAGCAATCATGGAAGTCTACAAAGCATCATATTGGCAATTTACACCTAGCTGTATAAAGAAGCTTTCTCTAACCAGTCTGAGCAGTATTGAGTTGCCGGAGAAGGTCTGAAAACGGTTTCACCAGCTGTCCAGCAAACAGAACAAACAATCCCTTCAGGCGGTCTGCGATGCAATCAGCCAGCCTGCAGAAGGTCAGCATTCGATCTTTAGGTGCTCCTTCTGTTTTACTCCAGTCAAAAAGCTGCCACAAAAAATGGTTTTGAGTTTAATTTATTGATTCATTTAATAAGAGAAATATTTTTTTTTGCGTTTTAATGTGTTATACCTATTCATTTATACAATTAAAAAGATCAATTTTTATAAGATTGACTGTTCCACATACCTTAAAAAACAGTGGTCTGAATGTGACCTCAGAAAGCTTCATGACCATCATGAGAAGACAGTCTATCACACATCCCTCGATTTCAGCTGTCTTTTGCAGATCTCCCTGTTCAAAGACAGTCACCATGTTTCTGACTACATGCATTGTACAATTCAACGCGGCTTCTACACCAGAACCAGTACTAACCTTCTTTAATCATTAATGATTATTTGAATTTTTTGCTCACCCGACAGTGTTTGGTCCGGAAATCTAGAGCTGACAAGAAGAAGGAGGTGAGCTCTGACTGGTGTAAGTTGAGTTGCTCTTTTTCCATATGACCAATATGCTCTTTCAGGATGTTCATAAGAGGATATAGATGGCTCTAAATAATACAATAAAAAGTACTTACATGGTAAGGGATTATTAAGACCAAGAACATGAAAGATTTTGAAATTGCAAACCGACTGAATGATAATTTAATATATTAACATGAACACATTAATATTAACACATCATACCATTTTTGTTCTATAGTTAATTTATAAACAAACAAACCTGCTGAGAGTCCACCATGCTGTGATAGCACTTTGCCACAGGGGACATTAAGACCCTGGGTGGCACCTTTGTTGCGAGAGTGGAACTCAGAGAGGAGAGTCTAAGGGCTAGCTGAGGGCAAGTGGAGAGACGCTCAGAAACCCGCTTCAGGCGTGAGACCTGCTCAACAGAAAAGGTTAAAATAATGATCATACAGTAATATAATGATCATACAGTAAGAGTGTAAATCTACATGTATTCATACCACACCATTCAGTACAGGACATTCTGTGTGAGTTGGGGTGAATATAGTCTAACTAGTGCTGGGTGTTTTTCTCTGTTAATTTAAATCAATGTTCTAATATGTTCTATTTAAGGCACACGTACACATGTTCTTATATACAATATATGTAAATCTTTAATTCAATCATTAACAAACAATATAAAAGTTTAAACCAATTTCAAGAAAACACACAGCCTTTTTAACTTTATAAACGCCCCTAACAGTTGCTGTTTGGAATCACTGTGCGCTCAGATAAATAAAAACAAGAAGCCATGAAACAAGCAGCATGTAGCAAAAGATTGAAATATCACTTCAGAGAAATGGAACTGATACAGGTTTAAATAAAAAATAATTATGCATCACGTTATAATCGTTAACTTGCTGGTTAGAATTAGCTCATTTCCGACCTGGGAGCGATGATTAGGTAAACTTGGAGACGATGCTGTGTTTGAGTTTTATTAGCTCCAAGCTAAAAAGCGATCTCAGATGGGTATTGTCTAATTAAGCAATATCACACGAGAGGACAGTATTGCTGCACGACAGTTCTGCAAACACCATTTAACATCAAAAGATTATAGTTTGTTTCTTTATTTAACTAGTTACTTAGCTTATCCTTATGCGACTGGCGGAACTAACTAACTGCGACCGACAGCAATGTGTTGTTAAAGATGACATAGCATTGTGATTTCTTGGTAAAACTGCTTCTGTGACTGGTTGTGAACGTGGTTTTCGGCAGGCAGCTGCTCTCTCCCCTCAGTACTGTGCACCGTACACACCTACTTTTGCCCGCCCACGCCGCGACTGACAGGTAGTGTTAACTGTTCTTAGAACACTGCCTTCTGTCCAATCAGATTGCTTGGTTGGGAATACAGTAAAACTTCGGATTGTGAGTAACGTGCTCGGCAAGACGAGCAAAGAATTTTTAATAAATTTTGACTTGAAAAACAAACAAGTCTTGGTTTATGAGTACCGAGTATCATGTATCACGCATGCGCTTTTTGTTTTGACCCCGAGCGTCACATGATCACAACTAAATCAACGGTCCTTCTCTCTCTTGTGCTGCAGAATTGTGGGGAATTGTCTCCCCTGGTGGGTCTTAGTGCACGTCACTTACTGGTATAATTAACATCTGTGCACGCGTGTACTGTTTACTATAAAACCGTGACCATGTGTGTGTAAGATGTGTAGTTTATTTCTTACCTGTGATATGATGTCCTCAAGGTAAGGGCTGATGAAATGAGGCAAAGTTTCTGCAGTTTTCTGCAGGGCTGTAACTGCACTCAACAGATACACCTCTGTAGAGAAAAGATCCTTACGCTCCTTCAGGGACTGTAGAACCGCTGGCATTAACCTTACCAACACACACACACACTATAAGAATCACAGAGTTTGGACAAAGCAGAAAAAGCCAAGTCTACAAACAGTTTGCAAGTATAAAAATAACCAAATTAGGAACAACCAATAAACGATGGTCATTTATGCGATTTGGTGCATTTCATGCAAAATGATGCAACATGAGTGAGAGGCAGTTTAGTGGCAAAAATGCCTCGTTTTATAAATTTGTAAGGGCATCTTCCTCTGGTCCTCTAAACGACAACCATTTGTTTCCCATATCACTCTTGGACTCGACATTCTCAGTGTGGAGTGACAAGGGTATAAAACAATTTAATTATTTATATGTGGATGGTGTCTTCGATAGTTTTGCCAATTTGTCACCTCGTTATGGTCTCCCCATTACCCATCTGTTTCACTATTTTCATATTAGAAATTTTGTTGCCAAGTGTTTTCCTAATTTCCCGTCTTTACCTCCAGAACAGCAGTGGGAAACTATGCTATCATTTATTTCTCATCATAGAGGAACCATTTCTAAACTCTTTGATTCTATCCTGTCTCTTAGTATCCACTCAAATGTTCAGCTTAAGTGTACATGGGAGGGGGAACTGGGAATTCAAATACATGAGGAGTCCTGGGAACAGGCTATAGCAAGGGTACGGTCTGCCACCTCTTGTGCTCGTCTTGGTCATACACAGGGTACATTTCTCTAAGTCTAGACTTTCTGAAATGTATCCGGATGTGGAAAACAAATGTGATAAATGACGTGGCTCTCCCTGTCACCTTAGCCACATGTTTTTTCTATGTCCTGAGCTAGAAGATTTCTGGACGGGTTATTTTGCTATTATGTCAACTGTTCTTGGGGTAACTCTCCAACCTTGTCCTCTGATTGCTATATTTGGGATTCCTGATTGGCAGTTCTTTATGCTTAATAAAACAACAGAACCGTACCTGTGCACTTGGGTAATGGCAAGGGCCTTAAGTGTGCTAGTGACTTCAGCAACACAGAGCAGAGCGCTGCTCATCACATTTCTCTCTTCTCCTGGGTTTGCCACCAACTCCACCGTCCTATTCAGTACTGGTAAGAATGCCTCCTGATGGCGGACGCCAAAACTGCGGCACAGCAGCTTCAGGCTGTAGAGAGCGGTCTGCCTGTTAATGGCTTGCTCTTCTTCATCATCATGTCCATTCATCTGGCCACAACCCCGGCCCACAATGCTCAAGAGGTCGCCGATGAGCTCCAGCAGCACAGCCACCTTGGATTAGAGAAAGGGTCGAGGAACAAAAAATAATTTTTAGCTAACAAAATATTATAGTAGATGTTATTTTAAAAAAATCAAGAAAATTACAAAACAGTAGCAAAACCCTGTATTTGTGTATGAAACAACACACATTCCAAATTTAATTGGACAAGAAGTAGGTGTTCACCTGCTGTTCCTCCCATGGTGTCCTTTGCTGCAATCTGTTATTTAGAAGCTCCATTGCCTTCCTCCTCACTGAAGGCAGCTGATTACCCAACAGCCCTCGCACTACCATGATGAACGTATCAGTTGGGAGCAGGGCATTTACCTTTGAAAAAGACACCGAACAAAAACATACCCCCTCCATGAATATACGCTGGCTCAACACATACTTGTGGACCTGTCAACAGTGAAGAGGAGGTGAGTATACCTTATCCAAGACATCGTAAGACTTGGTAAGCAACGCTCTCCAAAACTTGGCAGTGGGTTTGTCTGCGTTCTCTTCGACACACTGAGCCACATTGTGGATATAGCGCAGGTTCTCTTCCAGCAGGCTAGAAAGCCAATATAATGGATAATCATCATCATCACATATGATTGTAGTATAACTGTATTACTACACTGAAAAGAAACTCACCTCTGCTGAAGCTCCTGCAGAGAGCTTGCACTTAAATCCTCACTATCAGCCACCTAAATTAGGACATGAATCAAACGTCAAGGTTTACTTACTGTTAACCACGCCACGAGAATTTAATTGGAAGAGAACGGACTTACCTTTCCAACAAAACTGCTGGAGGCCAGTAGCTGGCTCATAAATGACACAGACAGAAACTTAAAGTGTCTGAGCTCTTTGCCACTTTGGGCCTCCACATTAAAAACCAGATCTAATGCGCTCTCCTCAGGTCTTTGACATCTTGTCCGTCTTCTTTCTGGAACTGTAGAATTTAAACAAAGTACTTTTTTTTTTTTTTTAAATTAAGACATTTAGTGAACCTGTATTTGTTATTCAGCATACTTTAAGCATATACTGTTAGAACGTCCAAACAAAAGAGTGAATAGTGTGCACCTACCATCCTCTTTCTCCTTTGGGAGACTCAGGAGGAACTGGAGAATTTTTATGAGAGACATGAGCTGCTCACGAACTTCAAACTCACAAAACAGTAAAACCCAAAACTCTTGATCATGCTCCAGTGCTGCTTCCTGGAACACAAGCACCAATCCTCAACAAGATATCTACAGTTAAGAATCAGTTAAGAATGCACATGCAGAAGTATTAGGCAACAGAAAACTGAAATCAGTACTTTATTGAGCATACCTTCTCCGCTCCTGTGCTACTGATAGCAGTGCTGGTGGCATGCTGTTTGAACAGGAGCATCATTAAGACCCAGAGGAAATTAGAAGGCCCCAGTGTTCCCAACAACTGTGTGAGGATGGGTATACGCCTGTGTTCAGGCACGTGTGGGAGAGCATCAACAAAAACGTGCATGATTTGTGTCACCACAGCCTGCATCTGGCCCTCTGGATGAGTACTTGTGCCATCATGAGCCTAATTGACCAAAAGAAAAAAAAAAACAAGTAACAGGCTCGTGTATACTCAGGCACTCATTATAATCACCTTATGTTTTTTTTTTTATGTCAATTAAGCAATATCCATTTTCAACGCTGGTCCTCTCAATCACAAACATACATGGATGAGGGCAGGGATGACCATTTGCACAGTCCTGTTGATGATCTGGAAGCTGTATGCATCGTCAAGTCGCATGATGTTGGCCCCCATAAAGGTGAAGATTGGCATAATGTTGTGCAGAACTTTTTGCTAAACAAGAAAAACCTTCAGTCAGTTGCATTCACAGTCTCTGTAAACTGTTCAGCTTAGAGCAGCAAATCTCACACACTGTTCTTAACCAACAAGTAAACGCAAATAATCAATAAACGCTTAACTGAAAATGAATAACATGGTGCACATTTTTTCTTGCAGCATAACAAATTAGTATTATGAAAAAGTAAAGAACCCCAAATAGTTTAAACAAACAAATCTTAAAAAAAACAAAAAAATCTATCTCTCTATTAAACATTAAAAAAAATAAAATGAAGAAATAAGCGAACTACTTATACACGTACTCTTGTTTCACTTAAATTAGTCTAATATTTGTTGCCCCAGACAATTTTTTCCAACAAGAGGAAACACTAGCCCAGTTACCGGAAAAACACCCCACCTGGCTACACTGCTTGCTCACCTTTGCACAGTCAGACAAGGTAAATTCTGATTCCCCACTTCAGATTATCAATACAATTCTTCCCATCAACAGTAGTTGAAATATAAATTGCCCTTGAGTTGTGTGATTGTTTACATCACTACGCTGTTGAAAATACTGCCGCTATTGCTGTCTTCATTAAAAATTGAGGTCGTTAAAAATATAGTTGAGCATCGCCTGAACTGCAAGTGCACCCTCTAGTGGTGTACAAGTTAATACTGTAGCTATGTACTATGCAAGGTACAGAGCTTTATTAAACCAAATATTATTGTTGACATTTTAACCAGTAAAATTTTTAACTGTAATTTATCATTAACAAACATGCTTATGTAAACATTTCCATATTGCTTACTGGGAATATTCCAGCGACGGTACCCAGCAGCAGGAGCGCATGGTGGTGTGTTTGAGGCGTGTTAGATGTCCTTACACACTGAACCACTAACTCCACACTGAATTTATCCTCATCCAGAATGTCTGTAAAAAAATAAAAATAAAAAAGTCCCAGATGCACATTTTATGTCTGTTAAACTGTTTAAATGAATTTGTAAACCAGGATTTTCGCTGGATGTGGACAGTGGACGCGTACCCTTGCTAATGGGTCCACCCTGTGGGGAGAGCTTCTGGCAGACGTTGAGGAGAACACTTAGGAGAAGCTGTTTTGTGTACTCCATATTCTCCTCCTCCACTGACACATCCAAACACCTGCAATGCAGTAAACAGCAGCCGAAGAGCATGTGCGTTAGATCTGAACTATTGTAAGGAACATTAAAGATAATACACATTCATGCTGAATCAGATTTTTCTATTTATTATAAAGGCGTACCTTGAGAGAAGATTAAAAAGAGCTGGCACCAACATCTGAGGCCTTTTTATCTTCTTCTTGTGCTGTAGAAGTTCCAAAATAAAGGTGACCCTCGGCCAGGACACTGCTCCACTGTTTTCAGAGGCATCCTGTGCTTTCCTTTAGATGGCAGAAAAGACATTAGCATCAATGATGGGACACTCCTCAAGTATAGAAAATGATTAGTTGATTTCTGGAGAAGTCCAACTGACTAATTATGAAAAAAAGCTTTGGATTAAAAATGAATTTCAATCGTTAAAAATGCCTAAAGCACACCATGTTAACATGCATAAAATTAAAGGAACACACATTACATATTACACAGACCTACTACATAATATTACTGCAAAAAAATACCGCTCTGGGATCTGGGATACTTTAGTTTTAGGACAAATGATGAAATGAAATGAAGTAAACTTCCAACAAAGGAAAATATTTAAAGAGAGTGATATTTAAAATCTGTCACAAGGAACGTGAATGCAATGGTAAATACTAGCTGGTGTACAATGATGGTGTATTGCTGCTTTGGCAGCTGTGTCATGCTTGTAAGGGTGACAGATTGACTAGGATAACTTACATAAACATATATGTACAAATAATAGTGAACGAAAATACGATTTAATTTCTGTACACACCTAGTAGGAGAAGCATTAATTAATAGTTGGTTTAACTGCACAGTACAGTCATGGCCAAACGTTTTGAGAATTACATAAATATTGGAAATTGGAAAAGTTGCTGCTTAAGTTTGTATAATAGCAATTTACATATACTCCAGAATGTTATGATGAGTGATCAGATGAATTGCATAGTCCTTCTTTGCCATGAAATTAACTTAATCCCCAAAAAAACCTTCCACTGCATTTCATTGCTGTCATTAAAAGGACCTGCTGAGATCATTTCAGTAATCGTCTTGTTAACTCAGGTGAGAATGTTGACGAGCACAAGGCTGGAGATCATTATGTCAGGCTGATTCGATTAGAATGGCAGACTTGACATGTTAAAAGGAGGGTGATGCTTAAAATCATTATTCTTCCACTGTTAACCATGGTGACCTGCAAAGAAACGCATGCAGCCATCAGTGCGTTGCATAGGTTTTTCTGGATATTGTGGCTACTAAGATTGCACCTAAATCAACAATTAATAGGATCATCAAGAACTTCCAGTGAAGAGGTTCAATTCTTTTTAAGAAGGCTTCAGGGCTTCATCTGCACGCACAGTGAGGCGAAGACTTTTGGAAGATGGCCTGGTGTCTAGAAGGGCAGCAAAGAAGCCACTTCTCTCCAAAAAAAAAACATCAGGGACAGGTTGTTCTTCTGCAGAAAGTATGGTGAATGGACTGCTGAGGACTGGGGCAAAGTCATATTCTCTGATGAAGCCTCTTTCATATTGTTTGGGGCATCTAGAAAAAGGCTTGTTTGGAAAAGAAAAAGTAAGCGCTACCATCAGTCCTGTGTCATGCCAACAGTAAAGCATCATGTGTGGGGTTGCTTCTCATCCAAGGGAGTGGGCTCACTCACAATGAATAGAGCACAGCCATGAATAGAGAATGGTACCAAAACACCCCTCAACAGCAACTTCTTCCAACAATCTAACAAAAGTTTGGTGAAAAACAATGCATTTTCCAGCACGATGGAGCACCGTGCCATAAGGCAAAAGTGATAACCAAGTGGCTCGGGGACGAAAACGTTGAAATTTTGGGTCCATGGCCTGGAAACTCCCCAGATCTTAATCCCATTGAGAACTTGTGGTCAATCCTCAAGAGGCGGGTGGACAAACAAAAACCCAATAATTCTGACAAACTCCAAGAAGTGATTATGAAAGAATGGGTTGCTTTCAGTCAGGATTTGGCCCAGAAGTTGATTGAGAGCCCAGTCGAATTGCAGAGGTCCTAAAAAAAAAGGGCCAACACTGCAAATACGGACTTTTTGCATAAATGTCATGTAATTGTCGATAAAAGCCTTTGAAACGTATGAAGTGCTTGTAATTATATTTCAGTACATCACAGAAACAACTGAAACAAAGATCTAAAAGCAGTTTAGCAGCAAACTTTGTGAAAACTAATATTTGTGTCATTCTCAAAATTTTTCGCCACAACGATGATGGATTACAGACTCCCATGACTAAGTAGCATGCTTGGTCAACAATGCAAAATCTCAGGTTTAAATAAGTTCGAATTTGTCACTCACTTGGGCTGCACCTTGCTCCGACGACTCTGCTGCACACTTCCTGACACTTTAGGCCTGTCCATGGGGGTCAGTTCATTAGCCACTAGCTCTGCATCCACGGCAATCTATAACAGATAAACCATTTGTAAGACACAATAGAACAGAAAAAGAAAGATAATCGAAACATATTAAACAATAATAACAATAATAATAAAACTCTCTCTCTACCCCTTTGAAGACACTATTGATAGACTGGGAGCAATTTGGGTTTTTATTGTCCACCATCAGGTCGAACAGTACTCCCAGTATCCTTTGCTGAATGGTCTCATCTCCCAGGGCCGCAAAGAAAGATTTAGTGATCTGAGTCCAGAAGAACAACAATTTATTTAGAGTCAATTTAGGCATTAGGGATTAGTTTATAAGGATTTCAACTTCTGTCATGTACAAAGTATTGGCCAACAGCATAGAAGTTAAGGCAATTTACAACAGCGTTTCCCAAAGTATGGCCCTGGTGGGTCATAAAGGCACTAACAATTAATAGGAGCCTTTTTCTTTTATTTACTTTTTATTGGTGATCGTTTGTCTGATTTACACAATGTGCCATTTACAATATACATCAACATATATTTAAAAATTACCAAGGAAAACAATGTAGGACTGCACAATGTTTGTGCTTAAGTGTTAACGCACTGCAAATCATACTAACTTTACACTGATCTGAATAACTTTGAATGATGAATTTATTGTTCTTTCCTGTGTTTCTTTGTTTTACAAATATGACCCAATATATGTTCAGTGATACGTTTTTATTTACGTTTTTGTTTGTGTTATATTTTTATACTAGTATGTGGTTTTAAAAATGAATCTCCACTTTAATAATCCAGTGTATTATGATGTGGGATGTGGTGGGCTGCTGGATCCAGCCTCGCTATCCCTGACCGTAATGTTAAAGCCGTCAGAGCGGAACTGGAACTTTCCTTTACACCAAAGGCAGAATCTGTTCATTTGAAGCATTTCACAGCATTTACCTCTAAAGCTTTTTCTCATTTTCGTGTAACTTTCAGCTCCACCTTTTCTTCTTCCTCCTTTTCATTCATTCATTGAAATTATTATTAATTTGCTCAAAGAAATTCGTTGCATTGAGAAAGGATCAATATCTCTCCCTCCGTAAATTAAAAGTGAAGGTGTATAATTAATACTGCGCGTAACAAACACGCGGTTAGCTTCTACACTATATTTGTAATGTTGCTCGCAGCAGCGTAACAGCCCATTAATTCATGTACTGATGAGAAGTAAACTGCTCGATGCCCCCGTTCTTTTATTTTCTGCATTGTCAGGTTATAGTACAACCTTTCAGGTACATCTGCCACTTAAATCCAACTAAAAACTACTGAAAAAAAAACAAAAAAAAAAAAAAAAAAACCTCAGGCTCTATATCCCAGCTTACATCTAGCACTCGCGTTCACACACACCAGACCTCATTACCCACAATGCATCTCCCGCACTGGACTACACTTCTGAAAACAGCTGTCGTAAATCAACCTCTCTCTCCCGCAACAACACGCTCTGTGTCGGCGGGGTCCGTGCGATTGATGCCTCATTCATATGATTAGGAAATAGATGCAGTATTATGGTTTTCGTCATTTTTTTAATATATTTGCGTACTGACTGGGCCGGCCACTCCTGGTACTCCAGATCCGCCACTGTGTATATATATTTATTTAAATGTATATCAAAATATCGGAAATGTGTTTAAAAATCATATCACCGTTATTGAAATAAATTCTATCGCGATATATATTGATATCGAATTACTGTCCAGCCCTAAATCAGACTAACATGTAACAATGTTTTAGGTCCATATCACCTTTGGTCAATTATCCTAATTTCAAGACATTTAGAGAATAAAATAGTTATTTTGTTTGATGGATTTTCTTTTATAAAAACAGAAATGCTAGAGGTGTACAGCTGCCTACCTGCTCCATGGCAATGATTTGGAAACTGTCCATATGTGAGTAGGGTTTAGAGGAAGTCCCCAGCGCAGTAATAAAGAGCTCCAGGCTCTTAGCATCTTGAGACAGCAGTGGGGCAGATGCCTCAGTGTACTTGCCCAGGAGCAGCTGAAGGAATAGAGCCTCATCTGGCAGAAAAACCGGAGTATCTGGTGCAAACTGCTCCAGCAAACGCTCCATCGCTGGAAGCAGAATGGCCAAAACCGACTGGAGAGAGACCAAGAGATGGACACACAAGGAAAAAGACTGAAATAGTATCCTTGTGTACATTTTGGTGATCTCTGGAAAAAGGTGTTTAGTCAGAAGATATAATACAGCATAATACAGACAAACTGCTTATACCTCTCCGTTGACATCCTGCAGCGCTCGCAGCAACACTTTGGCCATGTGGCTGGGGCAGTCAGGAGACCTCACACAGTGGAGAAGGTGCTCTATAGCTAGGAGCAACTTGTTTCTGCGCTTTGCTGTCACAGAAACAGCTTCCTCATGAAGCCTAGACAGCACCTGAAGTAGAAAAAGGACACAAACGCAATCAGGAACACCACAAAGGACATCCTTCTCTTTTCTCATTCAGCTTTATCGAGTGAAGATAAGGAAAGATTACAAGACTGTTGCAAGAAACAAAAGCAAACAATCCCAGAATGATTCATTATGTGTAAAAGCTCGAGATAACCTGAGTGAGGTAGGCTGGATCAGCCACAAGTTCCTCAGCTGATAAAAGCAGCTTCTCTAATAACGAGTGGTATGGAGAGGTGGTGACTCCTGCTAAGGGCTGCAACACCGCTACTGCCGCCCTTCTCACCTCCCTTATCCCAGAACTAAGACACCCCAAGAGAGACGGCACCACTGCAGAAGGCAAAAAAACAACAACTTTTATTCAGAACCAACAATTCGGAAGCATTTCTCTATGAGAAAACAGCGATAAAGAGGAATATGGTTTTGTACCAGGTGATGAGGATGAGACAACAACAGTAAGCTTTTTCAAAGGGAGGGCAGTAAGGAGTGCTTTTCCCACATACAGTGCCCGAGTCTGCAGCAGTGCGGTCATACGGAACTCTAACTGGTCACTCAGGTTATTGCTGTAGCTCCAGAGCAGGGACAGAAACTTAAAGAGGTACTCTGGGTCGCTTAAATGAACCTAGAGAATCCACACACAAAGCACAACAACAGGATATTATTTCATAATTAACATTGACGTGAAGAGTTCACACAGATCACTCAAGTATGTTACCTGTAGTAAAGTATGCAAGAGAGCTCTGAAAGAGGACGCCAGGGGTCCCTGACTAGCCCCTGACACCACCGTGTCAAACAGATGGCACAGCACCTGTAGGTAGCAGCAGGTGTTCATGTCCAGCTTTTCTGGATTCCACCAGAGTTCACCTGAAATAAAACACAATTAATAAGTCAAAGAACACTATTGGGGTTCTTGCCACATTTTTAATGGTAATGTGATTTAGAGAGAAAGGAGGATGGAAAAACACTCAAATCTACCTTTAAATGTAGACTCAGGACACTTGAGGTTGTTAATAAAGTATCTGAGGAGAGAAAGGAGCAGCAAGCTATATTCCTGTTCTGAATTTTGTCCAGAGTGCAGCTTGAGCATGAAGCCTGCCAGAACCTCGTACATGGGCAGAGATGTATTATCCTGGGCGTCATACACCTGCAACAACGCAACACGTTTACCGCAAAGCTAAACATATGAAAGTTTGAACACTAACAGAAATAAAGCAACGGCAAAAGCAAAGTTGAGACCTTCTCATTCTGTAGCGTGTGGAGCTTTCTTAGTGAGGGCTCGAGCAGGCTGAAAAGCGTCTGAGCTGTGTGGAGGTGTGCGCTCTCGTTCAGAGACGCCAGAGTGTGTAGAAGAGCGCAGCTCAACACCATGAACGCTGCCCTTTCTCTCACTCCCGCACCCTGCTTGGCCAGCAGTGAGCACACACTCTCAATCTGGTTCACACAAAGAAAGGCATTTAGACAGCTCTTCTCTGGATATGCTAAATATAATAAAAAAGTAATGACTTGTGCTTACAGTGCTGCGCTTAGTGGACGGCTCCATGCTGGCCAGGTTTTCTGTCAGAGTACTGATGAGCATCTGGTTAGCCACTCGGGTAACATCTGCCAAGTGAGTCTTCTCTAGCACACCCTGCAACACTAACAACAAAGAATCAGTCATAAACTACAGCTTAAAATATAAGAGAGTCAGAACAGGTGTGTGTGTGTGTGTGTATACACATGTTATATGTATACATACAAACATACACATGCATATGCATATACCTACCACTGGCCCAGCCCTGGGTGAGAGGATGCTGGGAGAGTACAGTTGTCTCAGCCACACACACTGCAATCTTCAGCTCTGCTGACTTCGGTCCTGGATTTGTTATTAGCAAAAACGGAAGCAGCTCCCAGCTAATTTGCGCTCTCAGGTCAGGGCTGACGAGCAGATCATCAAGAAGTCGAATCGTATCATTTAACACGGGATACCTGTTATGACACACAACACCATAATGATTAGATCTTAAATGTAGACATATAGAAAAATTACATCCACCTGGACTTCTCCATGCTTATATGGCATATCACTTGGTTGACGCACCAGGAATCGATGTCGGACGGTGGTACCCGATAGAGGATAGAAATCAAACCAGAGACTGTGTCCTCTGCATGCATACGGTTAAGATACAGCTGGAGAGAAAGACGCAGAACACAGAAAAAATTATACAAATAACATTCAGAAAACATTTCCTCATGTACCCTGATGGGTCCCAACGCATTTCCTTTTGTAAATAATAAAAATAATCTGTATTCTAATATACAGAATGCTTTACTGGTCGTCAGTTTTCCTACCCGCAGTGCTGAGAGAGCTGACAGCACAACATCCGGCACGTCATCCTTCAACCTCTCAAGCAATGCATCCTTCAGGAATGCTTCATCGAAGCCCTCCTTAGAGCAGACACACACCAATAAAAACACACAGTTCAACATTTCCTGCATTTTATAATAGCTAGCTATCTGGCAGCCCTTACCAATAAACAAACATCCTACCTGGCCAGAGGTGAGAATCTCCTTCACATATTCTACAGCCATGCTCCTGACAGCTGACACGGGGTGCTTCAGGCTGAGCACCAGAGAGGTGTCAGAGTTTGCCAGAACCTACGCATAGGCACAGTTAGAAGGGTATACAGCAGTCTTAGCAGAGAACAAATACTGGTGAAATTACATGAGCCACAGAAATTGAATTATTTTAATTATGTTCAGTCTGTAGATAGTGGCCCAGGTTTGATTTCCAGTCACACAGTAGAACAAACCCCAGCCGCTACCACTGGTGCCAGTCCCAAGCCTGGATTAATAGTAAAGGGTTGTTTCAGGAACAAAACCTGTCCCAAATGCTGTATTTACCTGGTGCTTGCCACAGCACATGGTAAGACTGAGGAACTGATGGAGGAGCTTCTTCTGCTGATTTGAACACATCTCACCCACAGAAGCAACCAGAACAGCATCCAGTGCACGAGGATACCTGCAATACATCATTAGCTATTTATTACACATTAATAGAGCGTTCTTTCCTGGATTGTTTCTGGATAGTCCAGCCAGGGTTATGGCTAGTCCAGGGAAAGAAAGGATGACCATCTGCACAATTAATAAAATTAAATCATAGTAAGAAAGCTTAATCACAAAAGGCTGCAATTTATGACAGGTAATGTATGCATTCATCAATAGTTTAAGTTTTTCTTTACATACTTTGAGACGTTAAATAAATAAAGTGAAACCTTGAATTGTGAGTACCGTGGTCTGAGAGCATTATGCAAGACGAGGAAAATTATGATTGACTTGATAAACGAGCGAGGTCTTGACACAGAAGAAGCACACATGCGCCTTGTCTGCCAAGTGTCATCTTTCTTTCGCGCACTGTGGGACTGTGGGTAATTGTCTCTCAGGTTCAGTCTCAACGCACATGCGTCACTCATCCAGTCAACATCCATGTGCGCATACTGTTTACTATAACATTGTGACTGTGCGCGCGCATGTAGAAAAAAAAAAAAAAAAAAAAAACATGATCACGATTCATACATACATGCAATCCCATTTCTGGATGACGCCGATTTACTTGCGTGTATTTCCCTGGATACAGATCATGCATGCAGGATGCACGAATGCATCACTTTATCTACATCAAAATAGGAACAGGTGACTTATTTTAATACAAGAGAGTCTGGAGACAACACTTATTTTTTCTTAAGTCCAATGTTTTTTGTTGAAAGAAAAAAAAAAAAACAGAAAGAGAGAGAATCACGATCTTAATTCCCATGGAGAAAAATTGTGATTTACATTTTGTCAAGAATCGTGCAGCCCTACGCGCACATACTGTAAAGCATTATTTTTATTTTGTGTCCAAGTGTAGTGACTGTTCTTTAGTAACATCCCTTGTTAAGAAATTGAAGTGAAAAAGACAGATTAAAAGTTTTTTTCCGACAGAACACAGATTCTTTAATATACAAGCACGCTTCCAGAACAAATTACTGTATGCTCACAATCCAAGATTTAACTGTCTGGACAACATCCTCTTAATAATCTGATTTGTGCCATTATTTTGTGTTATTCTAAATGAATACTTTTGACTACAAAATGACACATTTAATGGTTAAATAATGCAGTTTTATTCTCATTTGCAAAGTGTGTCAAATTAATTGGTATGTGGTTTCTCCATCACATCCTGCAGCTCTAACGTATATTCTCGATTTGGTAATAGCTGAAAACTCACTTGTGCTCAAAGAGTCGAACGATCGGTTGGATCCTCTGATTATAAGTCAAAAGTCGATCTGGGGGCAGCTCTGTACCACAGCACACATACTCTTTGAGAAGTATCCTGGAAATGTCAAGATATCCTTAGTTTTAATCTTCAGTGAATGCAGTACGGTATGAGGACACTGTTAGAGAATAAAAGTAATTACCGCGCAACAGTGCTCGCCAAGCCGGTGCTTAAAGGGAGGGTCTCGATGATGGACTCAAGAAGTCGGCAGTTTGAAGTGCTGTTTGAGTCCTCAACACACAACTCATCTGTTTTAGAAAGATTATTAGCATCATTCATTAAAAATTGCCCAGATAGTATCTGTGAAACAATTTTAATATGCCATCCATAATAGAATGTGCAATCCAAACCCAACCCAGCATTCAAGAGCTCAGAGGCAACACATGATTAGTGAGTGTTACTGTGATTGACAGGGGAGAAATAATATATCCTAAGAGCATGAACACTTTGGCTTCCTTGTCTGACAGTCATACCCGGGACACACAACAACAACAACAAACACTCTTCAGGGTATTTATCATTTTAATCACAGCACAAATGTTTATGTAACTGTTTAAATATGTTGTAAAATACTCTAAGTTCTTTACCATTATGCATGATGGCCATGTTAGTGAGCTTTGGCAGGAAGTAGTGCAGCAAGGGACTGATATCATAGGAGGTTGCTATACACTGCAGGGTGGGCACCAAAGAGGGAACTTGACAGAGGTACTTAAATGTTCTGGCGTGGAGAAGGATAGAAGAAAGTGTTAAGTCCATCCATATACATCCAATCATAGGGTGAAAAAATAATAGGAAGTGCATATCTGATGAGTAATACTACCGATTAATAAAAAAAAATACAAAGTACTAGTTTTGGAGCAAGCACACTTACTTTTCTCCAATGACACTTTCCTTTTGGTTTTGCAGGAGGATGATGAGGCATGATAAGCCCTCGAAAGTCAGCGCCAGAGCACTAGCCATTGACCTGCTCACCTGCCGTACCAGTGAGTCCAGGAGCTCAAGCTCCATCACTACCTTCACCGCAAGCTGACACACAATCATGTAGGTGGCAGCTTTGTAGTCTAACAGCTCCGATTTCAGGCCCTGCAAAAAAAAAAAAAGGCATTCTACAGTCACTTCCACTTTCTTTCCTGTGTTCAGACGCCTTGTAGATAGTTTTTATTGTAAAATCAAGCATTTTAACATTTCAGGCAAACTGTAAAGTTATGACTTACAGTCGACCTTATAGCATCGAAAACAAATATTACAAATACGTATTGTGATTTACCTTGTCTGAAAGGAGAGTAAACTTATTGTTCTGTAACTGTTATGTTTATTTTAACGAAAACATATATATATATTTATTTATTTTAATATAATAGCTTACAGTTTCTTGTTTATTTCTACTTTCTTATGGTACAAATATGAAGTTACACACGAGTCCCACACGTAAAATCTGTCATCCATCACCATCTAATACACATGCATAAGGTAAGAATAATAATAAACAAATGTGCGATTAAATCGTGCACTACCCTTACCATGAAGGTCTGAATTAATTAAAAAACGACCACACCAGAAGTGACGCAATCTCCAAAATCCACAAATTTACAACAAAAAAGTTTCTTTACAAAACCTATGAGCGAAGGCACAGAGGGTGTGTCCAGTTCTTATACAGTCAATGCTTTCCACTGACACTCAAACTAAAGTATTTAGCTAGAACTTTTTGGAAGATTGAAGCATTTTGTAATTTCTGCAAAAGCCTAACAACTATTACATTAGTAAAACCTAACAGCTGTTTTACTTATAGTACTGTGCAAAAGTCTTGGGCACATACAAAAATATGGCATGCTTTTGAAAACATTTTGCATAAAAGGATCTTCTATAAAGAGTAATAAAATAAACAGTCAATATTTGGAGTGAAAACTCATTGCTTAAAATCAGGAAAAATCTGTGCAGTTTTGTAAGAAAACAGCTGTTAGGTTTTACTGAGCCTGCTGTGGAATACAAGTTCTTCTGGTAACTTCTTCACACTCGCTCCTTTCTATTTTTATGCAAATCCCAGGAGCGTACATTAGGTTTTTTGTTTCCTTCTGAAAACTGGTTTGTCTTGTACTATATTTCTTTTCTTTACAGCCATGCATATATTCTCCGGAAATGCTATTTATTTATAAATTTTTGAGTTATATATACTGAATGATTTTGTAAATAATTATGCAGACATGATCAACATATATAACAAAATTGGTACAGCATATAATGGTGCCTAAGACTTTTGCACAGTATATGACGTATATTTTTAAGGACTTCGTTGATTTCACTCATTCACTCACTCATCATTACTGCTTAAGCCTGTATTCAGGGTCACTGGGACCTGGAGCCTATTCCAGGAGACTTAGGGCACAATGCAGGGTACACCCTGGTCAGCGGGCCAATCCATCGCAGGACACACACACACACACACACACACACACACACACACACACACACACACAGTGAACAATTTGAGAACACCAATTAACCTAACCTACATGTCTTTGGACTGTGGGAGGAAAATGGAGTACTCGGAGGAAACACACCAAGCACAGGGAGAAACATGCAAACTCCATGCACACAGAGACGGGAATCGAGCCTGGTCGGGAATTGAACCCGGACCCTGGAGATGCAGGGCGACACTGCTACACAGTGCCTTGTTGATTACAGACCATTTAAAATTTGTAAGTGAAAGTGTAAATCAATTCTGAATTAAAATCTGAATACTAAAAATAATAATTGCACAGCTTTAAGCTACAGACCGAACCCCAGCTCATTCAGCCATACAACCAAAAGGTAACAATACCAAGTTCACGTTTTGCTTTAATTCATATTTGAAGTCAATATGTAAGAATATTTTTGATGAATTAACACCAAGACTCACCAGCTGCAAATAAGGAAGCAACTTGGCTACAACAGAATCTGTGACTTTCTCCACCGATTCCAGAGTGGGAACGATGGTCGCCGTATAGAAAGAGAAAATCACTCGCAGCTGGGCGCATTTACCTTCATGAACAAACTGCGAAAAAGCCTGAAAAAAAAGTAATCATGTGTGATTATGCAGGCTACAGGAGCACACATTTACAGAACAAATCAGGCTTGAATTGAGATGATTTACCTTAACTGACTTTGTCACCAAGGTGCAGATAAAATCCATAAAACCCAGATCTTTATAGCAGTGAGTCAGGAGAGTCCCTCTTGCCAAAGGAACTCCAGGTTTCTATGAAGCAACGAAACAGACAACAAGATAGTTAGACAGATAGATTTTGATGCATCCTTCAAACATAACACAGACATCTACATAGGGATAAACATCTCCTTGCCCCCTGTGCCACCTTCAAAGAATTTACCTGGAGTGTATGCAGCCAGTGCCACCTGTGTGTGGGATCCTCGATCTTAAAAAGCTGAATGACTCGAACAAACACTTTGGTCTCGTGATATGGCAACACGCAAGCAATCAGACTGTCCTGGTTATATAAGTGGATATGGAACCTGAAATAACAAAATTCAGGGTAAGCCTGTTAAGTGTTCATCTACTACACCTAGCCATGACTCAATAAACATGATTCTTTTTTTTTTTTTTATGGTATTACAGGAGACTAGCGCAAGAGTTTGTAGAAATAGTTAAAAGATAAAAGCTGATCAGCCTTAATGTAATCAGCGATATTATTATTATTATTATTATTATTTCAGGTTGAAACCCATGTACATGTTGCCTGCAACAAAGATGAACCCCTTATTTTTTTAAAACTGTAATTTTACAAAATATTGTTTGGTGTGACAACATTATATGTTATTTATTTAGGAAATAGTACAACATTTACCTAGCTTACCTTGAGATTTTGGGGAAAAAAAACAATGGGGGGAAAAAAGGACATAGAAAAGTTTATGTTGCCGCCTTGCTACATCTTCGGCCAAATACACTCCCTATTCGGTAATCGGTGAGTGAATCACAGATGAGAAATCGAAAAAGTAGATCAAATAAAGATTAAGTTTTGTCTTAAAATGATTTCAAGCGTTAAAATTCACTTAAAAAATATGAACTTATCCCAGTAAAAATATTCTGTTTATCTTTTCTAATTAATATCTATTGGTGCAGGTGTTAGTTTACATTGAGACAGTAGCGCATTAGTAGATTATTTTAAAGCAGATTATTAAATCTGGCTCATAACTGTTCATCTGTGACATCACTTTTACTCAACATTTAGATTTCACTTATGACGAAGATTAAACTTCAGGTAGATATCTAAGAACTGCAGAAGTTTAATTAAATTCTGTTCAGGCAGTTTTGTGTCTGTGACAAAATTTGGCTGGAGAGACAAACAGACATGAGTCAGGTTACAGGTCCTTCAATGTATGAAATGCAAAATAATATAATTGAAAGGGCGAGTTCTGACCAATGTACAGACAAAACCTTTCTTTAATTTATTTAGATAAGAAATCAGCCACCTGTGTACGAGCCACTCCAGACACTTCAGCGCAGGCTTGAGCAGGAAGTATGGGGAGAGACGGGTGAGAAACAGAGAGATGTCTTTGTCTAACTTTTGGTTCACCTCCTTGGACTGCACGCTCCGCTCGAGGGTTGAGGAAGCCTGGCTAAAGAGGGTTTCCTGAAACTCTGCGAAGGCTGACTCGATTCCAAGCAGCTCATCGAGCCCTGTGCAACCTGACACACACAGCAGAACATGATTACTCAGGCAATGGAATCAGGGACATTCAAGTGCTACAGTGAGATACATCACATTCCATTGTGTGTGTGTGTGTGTGTGTGTGTGTGTTTGTTTCCATACCCAGGGCATAGAAGGCGCTCCTGTCCATGCTGGCAGCATCTCTGGGCTGGAACAGAACCGAGGCCAGCTCTCTCCGGTTAAACACATCTGGATCGTTCTGCGGCAGCGCGAGCCGCTTCAGCTGCTGGGCTAATGACGTCATATCGGCTATTTGCTCTAACACAAAGGTTTGATCAGAAGTTGTTTATGACTAACTCTCGTTACAGACTTCACACCAGTGTGTGTTCTCTGGGCCTGTCGCTCTGCACGGACAGATAAAACCAACAGACAAAGCAATTCGCGCTCTTTCTGTGTGCTCCGTAACCTTTCAAAATAAAGAATAAAACTCCGAGTAGGCTCACTCGATCGAAATTTAGCTGGTACAAACCACACAAAACTAACCCAAACTAACTAGAAACGTGCTTCTACCTTCCTTTAAGATCTCACATGTGCTGCCAGAGAGTCAACTTCTTCTGTTGCTTCGCAGTACGAGCGCTAGTTCTCTCTAGTGTCCTCTAGTGGAGAAGAGCAAAATCGACAGTTTCTACAAAACAACGTAATTTGGCTGAAGTAATAGCAATAGTATATGTTTAGTAAAACAGTACGTCAGTGGCGAACTGACGCTTGAAGAGCGCGTGTTTATGTTACCGCGGATGTATCGCCCCCCCAATATTAATTAGTTTGGTCTGTTTCATCCGTGTTGAGAACCCCCCCCCCCCCCAGAAAAGGACGAAGAAAAAAAGGTGGAGCTAAAAGTCATGCGAAAGAAGGAAAAATCTTTTGAGGTAAAAGCTACGAGGCTGAAGTTAGCTCCTTATTCGCAGCTTCCGATTCGTTTGGCTTCTTATTGCGCAGCGTCTCACTCTGAGGCTGATGTTAGCTCCTTATTCGCCTCGTTACTAACGGGAGTGTTCACGTTGACGAAAGCTGCGCAGTTTATCAATAAAACGTTTTTTTTGGTGGCTTAAACCATTCTGGCCAAGCGAATATGAACTATACAATACACAGCAGGTACCCAACTATATATAAAAAGTGAAATTGTCCTGGCCCAGATTGATTTTACACTTTAAATATCAAATGGAAATATGTCATTCTATTATGCACAATGGTGTGAATAAGAAGCCAGATTTCTTGATTTTATTTGATTATTTAATTTAATTTTATTTGATTTTACTTATAAAATTACTATAAGAAAGCAAAATAATTAAACACTGAAGTAGATTACTTGCAATTGAATTACTACTAAAATACAACCCCTGGCAACAAATATGGAATTGCCACTCTTGTCGGATGTACATTCAGTTAATTTACTTTAAAACAAAAATCCAAAATCACCAATGTGACACAAAGCTATTTTACTTTGTTGGCCCTTCAATTTTAATTTTTTTTTATATTTCTTATGTTATTTATATGTTATTGACAGACAAAGTTATGTTTCCACTTTTTGATGGCTGATGCTGAGTGTCCAACACCTCAGTGTACAAGTGTGCATTTACAGTAGAGGTAATGACTGCCATCTGCCCTGCTTCTTTATCTGACATGCGACCCCATATCACCAACAACTGTGGAAATGTTTTCTTCAGGCAGTTATCTTCATATGTTTCACTGATGTGGCAACCAAACAAAAGTTCCAGTATCATCTTCTTGCCAATCTGCCAATGCAGATTCAGGATTCATTACGGCAAACCTCATTTATCCAGTTATCAACGTTCCATGTCTGCTTCTTTTAAATCCATTGTAACTTTGTTTACTTCTGCTCACATGTAAATTATGCTTTACGTTCGGCTTTTCTCTACGTCAATCCCATTTCCTTCAGCCGAATTCTTACAGTTTAGTCACAAACATTGACTCCTGTTTCTGCCCCTTTGTTTTTATTTATTTTGTAGGGCATTTTCTATTTTAATGGAATATTGCTTTAAGGTTTCTGTCCTGACGCTTTGACATCATCTTTGGTCTACCAGTATGTTAGCTTTTTACAACCTTACCATTATGCTCCATATTTTACACACAGCTAACTGAAAACAACCAACATCTTTTGCCACCCTCCATGTTGAATTATCTTCTTTATAAGTTTTATAATCCTTTACATTGTTTCAACTGACATCCTCTTTTGTTGATGCCATGTTTCCAGTCAATCAAACAGGTAAAACAGTAAGGTCTGCAACCATTTTTTTAAATGCTGCCTAATTTGCAGAATTAGACTTGTGCTGTTGTTTGTTTAAGATTTTGTTAGGTTTTAATATAATGATGAAGTTTGTCCGAGCTAAGCTTTAAGCTAAGAGAAGAAGAGTTTTAGCTTGTTGTGCCCGCTGCACCTTGATACACTTACAGGTCCGGACCCGATCGACCAGGAGAGACAAACCCACACACACACACACACACACCACACGCAGGCATGATGTCTGAAGATCTCTGTTTATTCTCAGCAAAGAGAGCACATTTAAACGGTGCTACGTCCCTAACATCAAAAGAACCAGTCATTAACATGTCAGTCATAGAGGGACCCGAAGACAGACAGGTGAGAGGAGATACATTTGCATTCTCCTGATTAAACAAAAGGATTCTAGCAGACAAGAGCCATTTGGATGTATCCTCGTCTGGATACAGGATATAGAAGGTGTTACCACAGAAGGCATGAGGAAGCAGTGTGAGGGGTCTGATCTCAGAGCACAGGAATATTCTTATTAGATTACAGTTTCTTAAAATATTATAAAACCTTACCGAATTGCAAATTGTGATTAGTTTGTGATTGTGATGGTGAATCCATATTCTTTTCCTTTTCTTAATTTGAAAAAATTCTTCTCTTAGCTTAAAGCTTAGCTCGGACACACTTCATTATAAAACTTATAAAGAAGATAATTCAACATGGAGGGTGGCAAAAGATGTTGGTTGTTTTCAGTTAGCTGTGTGTAAAATATAAAGCATAATGGTAAGGTTGTAAAAAGCTAACATACTGGTAGACCAAAGATGATGTCAAAGCGTCAGGACAGAAACCTTAAAGCAATATTCCATTAAAATAGAAAATGCCCTACAAAATAAATAAAAACAAAGGGGCAGAAACAGGAGTCAATGTTTGTGACTAAACTGTAAGAATTCGGCTGAAGGAAATGGGATTGACGTAGAGAAAAGCCGAACGTAAAGCATAATTTACATGTGAGCAGAAGTAAACAAAGTTACAATGGATTTAAAAGAAGCAGACATGGAACGTTGATAACTGGATAAATGAGGTTTGCCGTAATGAATCCTGAATCTGCATTGGCAGATTGGCAAGAAGATGATACTGGAACTTTTGTTTGGTTGCCACATCAGTGAAACATATGAAGATAACTGCCTGAAGAAAACATTTCCACAGTTGTTGGTGATATGGGGTCGCATGTCAGATAAAGAAGCAGGGCAGATGGCAGTCATTACCTCTACTGTAAATGCACACTTGTACACTGAGGTGTTGGACACTCAGCATCAGCCATCAAAAAGTGGAAACATAACTTTGTCTGTCAATAACATATAAATAACATAAGAAATATAAAAAAAAATTAAAATTGAAGGGCCAACAAAGTAAAATAGCTTTGTGTCACATTGGTGATTTTGGATTTTTGTTTTAAAGTAAATTAACTGAATGTACATCCGACAAGAGTGGCAATTCCATATTTGTTGCCAGGGGTTGTATTTTAGTAGTAATTCAATTGCAAGTAATCTACTTCAGTGTTTAATTATTTTGCTTTCTTATAGTAATTTTATAAGTAAAATCAAATAAAATTAAATTAAATAATCAAATAAAATCAAGAAATCTGGCTTCTTATTCACACCATTGTGCATAATAGAATGACATATTTCCATTTGATATTTAAAGTGTAAAATCAATCTGGGCCAGGACAATTTCACTTTTTATATATAGTTGGGTACCTGCTAGATGTTGTATAGTTCATATTTGCCTGGCCCAAAGAGATTTAAGGTACTAAAATGGACTTGGAAATCTGGCTTCTTATTCACACCATTGTGCATAATAGAATGACATATTTCCATTTGATATTTAAAGTGTAAAATCATTTTGGGCCAGGACAATTTTACTTTTACTATACAGTTGGGTACCTGCTAGATGTTGTATAGTTCATATTTGCCTGGCCCAAAGAGATTTAAGGTACTAAAATGGACTCGGAAATCTGGCTTCTTATTCACACCATTGTGCATAATAGAATGACATATTTTCATTTAATTTTTAATGTGTAAAATCAATCTGGGCCAGGACAATTTCACTTTTTATATATAGTTGGGTACCTGCTGTGTATTGTATAGTTCATATTTGCCTGGCCCAAAGAGATTTAAGGTACTAAAATGGACTTGGAAATCTGGCTTCTTATTCACATTATTGTGCATAATAGAATGACATATTTCCATTTGATATTTAAAGTGTAAAATCAATCTGGGCCAGGACAATTTCACTTTTTATATATAGTTGGGTACCTGCTGTGTATTGTATAGTTCATATCTGCCTGGCCCAAAGAGATTTAAGGTACTAAAATGGACTCGGAAATCTGGCTTCTTATTCACACCATTGTGCATAATAGAATGACATATTTTCATTTAATTTTTAATGTGTAAAATCAATCTGGGCCAGGACAATTTCACTTTTTATATATAGTTGGGTACCTGCTGTGTATTGTATAGTTCATATTTGCCTGGCCCAAAGAGATTTAAGGTACTAAAATGGACTTGGAAATCTGGCTTCTTATTCACATTATTGAGCATAATAGAATGACATATTTCCATTTGATATTTAAAGTGTAAAATCAATCTGGGCCAGGACAATTTCACTTTTTATATATAGTTGGGTACCTGCTGTGTATTGTATAGTTCATATTTGCCTGGCCCAAAGAGATTTAAGGTACTAAAATGGACTTGGAAATCTGGCTTCTTATTCACATTATTGTGCATAATAGAATGACATATTTCCATTTGATATTTAAAGTGTAAAATCATTTTGGGCCAGGACAATTTCACTTTTACTATACAGTTGGGTACCTGCTAGATGTTGTATAGTTCATATCTGCCTGGCCCAAAGAGATTTAAGGTACTAAAATGGACTTGGAAATCTGGCTTCTTATTTACATTATTGTGCATAATAGAATGACATATTTCCATTTGATATTTAAAGTGTAAAATCAATCTGGGCCAGGACAATTTCACTTTTTATATATAGTTGGGTACCTGCTGTGTATTGTATAGTTCATATTTGCCTGGCCCAAAGAGATTTAAGGTACTAAAATGGACTCGGAAATCTGGCTTCTTATTCACACCATTGTGCATAATAGAATGACATATTTTCATTTAATTTTTAATGTGTAAAATCAATCTGGGCCAGGACAATTTCACTTTTTATATATAGTTGGGTACCTGCTGTGTATTGTATAGTTCATATTCGCTTGGCCAGAATGGTTTAAGCCACCAAAAAAAACGTTTTATTGATAAACTGCGCAGCTTTCGTCAACGTGAACACTCCCGTTAGTAACGAGGCGAATAAGGAGCTAACATCAGCCACAGAGTGAGACGCTGCGCAATAAGAAGCCAAACGAATCGGAAGCTGCGAATAAGGAGCTAACTTCAGCCTCGTGTAAAAGCTGTGAAATGCTTCAAATGAACAGATTGCAAATGCTGGATCCAGCAGCCCACCACATCCCACATCATAATACCTGGCTCATTAAAGTGGAGATTAATTTTTAAAACCACATACTATTATAAAAATATAACAAAAAAAATGTAAAAAAAAAAAAAAAGTATCACTGAACATATATTGGGCCATATTTGTAAAACAAAGAAACAAAGTAAAGAACAATAAGACAAGCAGCATATAAAACTACATGTAAGGACAATATTTTCAGTGTCTAGTAGCACCAGTCTCACAGAGACCCAGGAGGCTTATAAACAGTTTGACAGCTGAGACATTCTGGGACAATGAGACAGTATGAGACATTATTGTGATTTATTTATTTATTTCAAAAGATGCAAGACAATACTGGCAAAATTTATAATTTACAGGAGTCACAAGGGTGTTAAAAAGCATTCATAATTCAAAGTCATTCACATCAGTGTAAAGTTAGTATGATTTTGAAAGTGCTATAACTCCACCTGCCACAGTTTCACCCCAGTGGAACAATCTGACTACATGTGCAGTGCCATGAAAAATTATTTGCCCCTTTCTGATTTTTTTCTTTGCATAATTGCCACATTTGTATGGGTGGAATTTCACCTAAACACTTTATAAGGAAAAAAGACAATTTGGCCTTTTTGTTAGTGAGATATCATGAACATTTTGCAGAGGGTATCATCGTGATGCAGTGTAAGATATACCACTCATCAGTGTAAGCTGCAAGTGCAGCAGGGTAAGTGATGATGACCAACACCAACCCCCTGATCCACCAGAGCCGAGTGAACAGGTAAGATGGAATAAAATCAGTAGCAGAATTAACTCGTGCTAGTAATTATTATAATAGTCAATATTAATTCAAAATAATGTTTCTCAGCATAATTTCGAATTAATATTCTTCTTTGTCTTTCGGCTGTTCCCTTTCAGGGGTCGCCACAGCGAATCATTTGCCTCCATCTAACCCTATCCTCTGCATCCTCTTCTCTTACACCAACTAACTTCATGTCCTCTCTCACTGCATCCATAAATCTCCTCTTTGGTCTTCCTCTAGACCTCCTGCCTGGCAGTTCCAACCTCAGCATCCTTCTACCGATATATTCACTATCTCTCCTCTGAACATGTCCAAACCACCTCAATCTGGCCTCTCTGACTTTATCTCCAAAACATCTAACGTGGGTTGTCCCTCTGATCAACTCATTCTTGATCCTATCCATCCTTGTCACTCTCAAAGAGAACCTCAACATCTTCAGCTCTGCTACCTCCAACTCTGCCTCCTGTCTTTTCTTCAGCCCCACTGTCTCTAAGCGGTAGAGCATTGCCGGTCTCACCACTGTCCTGTACACCTTTCCTTTCATTCTCGCTGATACTCTTTCTCCACCCATTCCAACCTGCCTGCACCCACCTCCTTACCTCCTTTGAACACTCTCCGTTGCTCTGGACCGTTGACCCTAAGTACTTAAAATCCTGCACCTTCTTTACCTCTGCTCCCTGTAGCCTCACCGATCCTCTTGGTTCCCTCTCATTTACACACATGTATTCTGTCTTGCTGCGGCTAACCTTCATTCCTCTGCTTTCCAGAGCATACCTCCACCTCTCCAAATTTTCCTCCACCTGTTCCCTGCTCTCCCTGCTACAAAGCACAATGTCATCGGCAAACATCATAGTCCATGGAGACTCCTGTCTTACCTCATCTGTCATCCTGTCCATCACCAGAGCAACCAAAAAGGGGCTTAGAGCCGATTCTTGATGCAGACCTACCTCCACCTTGAACTCTTCTGTCACACCTACAGCACATCTCACCACTGTCTTACAGCTCCCATACATGTCCTGCACCACTCTAACATACTTCTCTGCCACTCCAGACCTTCTCATACAATACCAAAGCTCCTCTCTTGGCACCCTGTCTTACGCTTTCTCTAAATCCACAAAGACACAATGCAACTCCCTGTTACCTTCTCTGAACTTCTCAGCCAGCATCCTCAAAGTAAATACTGCATCTGATGTACTCTTTCTAGGCATAAAACCATATTGTTGCTCACAAATGCTCACCTCTGCCTTTACCTAGTTTCCACTACTCTTTCCCACAGCTTCATTGTCTGGCTCATAAGCTTTATACATCTATAATTGTCACAGCTTTGCAAATCCCCCTGGTCTTAAAAATTGGCACCAATACACTTATCCTCCATTCCTCTGGAATCCTCTCACTCTTCAAGATCTTGTTAAACAAACTAGTCAGAAACTCTACTGCCACCTCTCCTAAGCACTTCCATACCTCCACAGGTATGTCATAAGGACTAACAGCCTTTTTTCACTCTTCATCCTCTTCAACGCCCTTCTCACCTCACTTCTACTAATATTTGCTACTACCTGTTCCACAACAGTCACCTCTTCTACTCTTTTGTTCTCTTTCGTTTTCCTCATTCATCAACTCCTTAAAGTACTTCTTCCATCTTTCCATCACCCTCCTGGCATCTGTCAGTACATTTCCATCTCTATCTTTAATCACTATAACCTGTTGCACATCCTTCCCATCTCTATCTCTCTGCCTTGCCAACCTGTACAGATCCACCTCTCCCTCCTTACTGTCTAGCCTAGCATACAAGTCCTCATATGCTCTTTGATTGGCCTTTGCCACTTCTACCTTCACCTTACTCTGCATCTCCGTGTACTCCTGTCTACTCTCTTCAGTCCTCTCAGTGTCCCACTTCTTCTTATCTCCCCTAACAACACTTTGCTGTCACTGATCTCTTTCAGAACAAGATGTAGTCGACCTGAGTGCTTCTGCCTTCACTCTTATATGTCACCCTATGTTCCTGCCTCTTCTGGAAAAAAGTATTTACTACTGCCATTTCCATCCTCTTTGCAAAGTCCACCACCATCTGTTCTCCTACATTCCTGTCCTGAAGACCAAACCTGCCCATCACATTTTCATCACCTCTGTTCCCTTCCCCAACATGTCCATTAAAGTCATTAAAGAACATTCCTTACAAACTCATCTTTCAGAATAACTCCTACCCCATTTCTTTTCCTATCCACACCATGGTAAAAAAAAAATTGAACGCTGCTCCTAAGCTTATGGCCTTGCTACCTTTCCACCTGGTCTCCTGGACACACAGTATATCCACCTTCCTTCTCTGCATCATATCAACCAACTCTCTTCCCTTCCCTGTCATGGTCCTAACATTCAAAGTCCCTACTATCACTCCTAAACTCTTGCCTTTCCTCTTCTCTCTCTGCTTTCGAACACGCCTTCCTCCTCTCCTTCTTCGACCAACAGTAGCCCAATTTTCACCGGCACCCTGTAGGTCAACAACACCAGTGGCGGTCGTTGTTAACCCGGGCCACGACCGATCCGGTATTGTAATTATATTCGTAATTCGCATCATTCATTTGGCAAATGTTTTACGTCAGATGCCCTTCCTGACACAACCCTCTGCATTTATACAGACTTGGGACTGGCACAAGAAGACACTGGATTGCAATATGTTTAGTGATACTTTAAAAATTATGTTTAAATAGCACTGATTTCTGTATTGTGTTATATTTTTATACCAGTAACTGATGTTAACAGAAAGAATGTATTCCTCGTCTTTTTTTTTAGGGCCTAGCACTATGACATCACTTCTATGTCGTTATATGTTTGTCCTATTCGCACGGGATGAGTATTACCTGGAGACCTTGTGTGATTTGTAATAATTGCTAAGGTTGTCTGTAATCTAAATCCTGTGCGAATTGGCCATGTCTGTATTTTGTAAAGTAAAAATTCCTCCGCAAATGACCTACCATATTTCGTCCTGTGATAATATTAGTCCCGTGTGAATCAGCATGTCTGTAATTTTGGCCAGTCATATATAGGTTTTTCAAGGTTTTTGTTTCCTGAGTGCCTTTATATCCATCGTCTGTGAAGAATGGAGGCTGCAAGTGTTTTCAAAGTATTTTGAATGCCGGGTCTATAACACTACACACCATACAACAATACAACAATACAATGTGCAGAAGGAGTACACACTCTTAAAAGCCACACACTACGGGATATATACTGTATATCCAGAGATAAGTCAGTAAATCCGAGTAAAATCGTAGGCTTCGCCTATCACGTGTGAATGCACCAGACGAAATTTAGATGCGGGGGGTTAATTTTTAAATTACTGATGAGGTCCCCAGATAATATTTTCCATGTGAATAGTACAATAGTGTGTAAAGGGCCCTCCTAGGGAATTTTTTTTCCAGCATCCAGCACTTTTTGGGGGACTTTTGTGGAGGGATTTTTGATATCTCAAACAGGTCAGCCGTGAGGATGCTATAAATATTATGCTACCTTGTAAAAACTTAAAAACTCATATTAAGTGACATCATACGTTGATTATTTTTTTCAGCGTCTGTATTTTTGAAGGTCTTGACATAAAATTCCTCCTATTCTAAAATCATGTAATTACGGTATTGGTATGTGTCGTTTAAATGCATGTTAACATGCTTAAAAATCACACAGGGTGTGTGGTGCACCCGTGGCACAGGTGCTTTGTGGGTTTTCTCTTCTTTCCATCTCATGACCCTGTTTACAGGATTAAGCAGTATAGACGATTGAGTGAGTGATATTAATAATTAAATGACCAAATGTAATTATTTTTCCAGAAAAAAAACAATTCAGTGAAACATTTAATTATCCTAACCAAAAAAAAAAAAAACCCCAAAACAAACAAAAAACTGTTTAAACAGTTTATGGGAGTATAGAGCCGGGGGTGGAGATTGGTGGGCGTTTTCTTTAGTACAAAACAAATCAGAGGATCTTAAAGCACCAGTTTACACATCGCAAAAGAAATAACTGTGCAATTACCAGGTCATATTCATACACTAATGTACTGTACATCTACAGCAAACAAATGGTCTACTCTGTAAGTTTATCAATCCCTCCAGGATGACACGATATAGATTTTCAACTCTCCAGAGCGTGACTAATAAACATGGAGAGACAAATCACCATGACAGAAGGTGTTGCATCTTTTGGAGGGAAATTAAGCATTTTTTTATACATTATTACTGATATTGGTATTTTTCCACATAAATGATGCTCGGTGTTAACTTTGAGGTCCTGTGCACTTTACCATTTAAGCCTCCCTGAATTTTACTCTTTTTTTTCATTCTTTTTCCAGTTTTTTGAGCAGATTTAAAAGAATATGCTGAGATAGTTTATTTTACAATTTATAGAACATTTGCTTTAGTATTTTGTGCACTTTAGTTTTTTTTTACTGACTTTAGTCTTTATGTTTTATTTATTTTGGTAGTATTTATTTTGCATGTTCCCCCCATGCTTGTTGGGTTTCCTCCCACCATCCAAAAACCTGAAGATTAGCCTAATTGCCGTTCCTAAATTGCCTGTAGTGTGTGGATGAGTGTGTGTATGTGCCTCTGCAATAGATTGGCACCCTGTCCAGGGTGTACACCGCCTTGTGCCCCAGGTCTCCTGGAATAGGCACCAGGCCCTCTGCGACCCTGAATACAGGATAAAGTGGTGTAGGATGATGAGTGAGTAGGTAGGATTTAGGCCTCATCACAGTACAGAGACACTGGTTAAAGTAGTAAATGGCCTCCTATTGGCCTCTGATCAGGGTTGCATCACTAAACTTGGGTTACTCGTCCTCAGTGCAGCTTTTGACACCACTGATCATAGTATTGTTCTTTACAGATTGGAAAATGTAGTAGGAATTTAGGAAACGGCCCTCTCCTGGCTCAGATCCTATTTGACTGATCGTTATCAGTTTGTAGATTTAAATGGTGACTATTCTGCATGTTCTCAAGTGAAGTTTGGTGTTCCACACGGTTCAGTTTTAGGCCCACTGCCTTTTCTCTTTACATGCTTCCTCTGGACAACATAATTCGTAAGCATGGAATTAGGTTTCATTGTTATGCTGATGACACACAGTTACAGAATACGTCTGAGCAAAACCAGATGAGAAAAAACAGCTTACTAAAGTGGAGCAATGTATGCAGGACATCCAGTTTCTTAGGACATAAGAAAGTGGATGTTAATTAACTTCCATCTTCCACTTATCCGGATTAAGCAGGAGCTTAATCCGGATAAGTAGTAAAAGCCGCGGTGTGATTATAGATTCCAGTCTTTCATTTGAAGCACTTGTACAGTCGATGATATTACCAGGATAGCATTCTTTTACCTCAGAAATATTGCCAAGATAAGGAATATATTGTCACTAAACAATGCAGAAAAACTAGTTCATGCTTTTATCACCTCTAGGTTGGACTATTGTAATGCCTTACTGTCTGGTAGTTCAACTAGGTGCATAAACAAGCTTCAGTTAGTCCAGAATGCAGCAGCGAGAGTTCATAAAAAATTACAACCAGAAGATACGAGCACATCACCCCTATCTTATCCACATTGCATTGGCTGCCAGTGAAATTTTGCATCAATTTTAAAATACTACTTTTGACGTGGGTCCCACACCGCAGTATCTATGTGAACTGCTAGTGTCTTACGATCTGCCACGACTACTCCAATGTACTCCAAAGGATACAGGCTGCTTGTCAGTACCACGTATTATGAAAACTACAGCAGGGGGCAGAGCTTTTTCTTACAAAGCCTCAAAGTTATGGAATAGTCTTTTAATTAATGTTCGGAACTCAGACACAGTTTCAGTGTTTAAGTCTAGGCTAAAACCCTATTTATTTAGCCAACCATTTTAATAAATCAATTTGTCTTGGGTAAAGGAGCAGATCTGGGGGACTAATGGACGTAGAGTATTAGGTGAACTGGTATGTTTTGATGCTGTCTTCCCCACTCTCATTGATCACTCAGGTTTGTTGAAGGTGAGGTGATTGGTTGCTTTACATCTCAGTTCCCCCTTATGTCTGTGTTTCCTTCTGGCTCTCCCTTTTAGTTATGCTGTCATAGTTAGTCCTGCCAGAGTCCCTGCTTGCACTCTACACTAAATATACATTCACCTTATACATTGTGTGACTGTGACATACCTAACTGTTATCTCCCCTTCTCTTCTGCTCTCTTCTCTTCTCCTCTCTCTTTCTCTTTAACTCTCCCTGTCTCTCTCTGTTGAGCTACACATGTCGTTTCTGAGCTGCCACATGTCGTTTCTCAGCCTTGCTCCGTGGAATGCACTGGCTTGAATCTAGCCTGGATAGAGTCTTAAAGATTGTGCTATTAGAGATTAACAGACAGTTGAGTGTAGACCATGTGTTCAACGATCTTGTCTTTGGTGTGGTCATTCCTTTTGCAATGTTAACATTAGTGAAGTTTATACCTACTGCACATTTTGGGCCTTATTTATTAAAATAAAATAATAAATGAATTTATTCATGAATGTTCTGAAGCATTTCCACAATCAATATGGTATTCATGAAAATCAGAAAAACTTACTGTCCCAATTCCTGAGTGTAAGTTCAACTAGTGAAAAAGCATACTCTATTAATGTTAATTCTCTATTAATTAATGGTTCAAATATATTTTTAAAAATTACTAAAATATAATAAAAAAGTAATCCAGCATTGACCCTCAAATTAAAAGTAGTCATTAACTTAGGAGACAAATATTATGGTATGAAAGAACAGTGGTGTGCATTGCTCAAATTAAAATAACTTCTGTTTGGCACATCTTGTTTTATGCTGTGCAACATTTTATTTGAGACAAAGCTAAGTGTTCAATAAGTGACTGCTCTGGTATGATTCAAACTGTAGCGCTGCATGTCAACATCTGCTATTTATGACATATACCCCATCATCACATGCCAAATGTACGGATAAATTTTAAGAAAATCAGTGTTACCAAATCTGTCAAAAATGTGTTTGACATGCACAAATATTTAAATGCAACTTTAATAAAAGATTTATAAATGTGGCTAATTGTTAATAATACATATTTTCTTGGTACTTGGTGCTTGGGTACACTTGACCCAGATTAGAATCACTAGATGTGTTTATTTCAAGTGTGTCATATATTTTAAGTTTCAGACACATTTCAGATTAAGTGAACTGAAGTAAATGCTGAAGATCAAAATCACTTTAACAATTTCAGATAACATTTATTATCAGTTTTCATAGTACAATATTGCATGCACTAAAGTATTTGTTAAAATGAAATAAAAAATAAAGATTTTAATGCCTAAATGTATTTTTAAAGGTAAAACAGGTCAAGCTACTAGAAAGTTTTTACTATCTACTGTATAATAACTTTTTTTTCCTTTTAGATTTTAAGTTTTGTCTACTACAAAAGTACATGCTGAATAAATATAGAAATTGACATATATAAATGAAAATTCTTTTTAGAATTCTATATTTTAAAAAAAAGAAAAAACTTTAAACTGAATTAGAATACCCCTACATGTAAAGTGGGTATCATTTGAAATATCAAATGAAAATGATCACAAATGTAAAATGACATGACAGTTAAGATATTTATAAAGTTAAAAGTTTTACAGATTTAAGATATACTAATAAAAATGTGAATACTAATAAAATCAGGAGCAATCAGATGACGATCAGAAGATAGTTCTCTGCCTCAGACATTCACCAAAACATAATTTGTGAGTATTTTTACAAAAAGTTTTGATTGTACTATAGCCATTATTGGATAAATGGGGGTATATTGACAAATATTTAAAAAACAGTTTTATGAAGCCATGTTCATTAAAAACTAACTGATTAGGTTTGACAATCAAAAACATTGTTGTCTGGAAGAAAGTATTATGTTACTATTCTTAAGCACTTTATGTAAGAGGTGTTTCCAAAGTGGGTGCATCAGCATTAATATTTTAGATTACAATCACAACAATTCCAAGTTCAGTATTTACAAAAAAACTTTATTAAGTATGATATCACAATTTATGTCCAACTCATTATCATATTTAAGGCTTCATTAAATGTCTTTTTAGAGCTTGAATATCTGATGGAACACCAGGAAAATCACAGCTAATGAGCCCAGATACATCTAGTACTACATTAAGGATATTAAGTTGCTAAAGCATACTGTAGGTTCAGTATGCTTAGTGAACAAATTTTACTTAAAGGTAAATTTTAGTAGTTTTTGTTACCTCTGATTGCCAAGTGACAATCATTCTGTTTGAGCACCTCAAACTGTATTTTCCATTCCAGTTTAACAATCAAATACAGAAATTAATAAGCATTTATTAGCGTGTCCATGAGGCTACATGCTGAATGTAAAATGACTACTTTTACATACAAAACTGTAAGTCATAACAGAAATTACATTTGTAAATGAATAAATGGACTCTAAAGAGTCATGGTTTTGGCTAAAGTAATCAAGAGTGCATTTTCTGGTGATGTCGAGTAAGGTGGTAACGGCGAGCAAAGCTTTTGCCACATTGTGTACAAGGGAACAGTTTGGTGCCCTTATGAAGCTGCTGGTGGGCCCTAAGACTCTGTGGACGACTAAAACTTTTTCCACAGTCAGGGCACTGACATGGTCGCACACCCGAGTGCTTCTGCTCATGCCGTCTAAGATCACCTGACTGTCTAAAGCTCTCACCACATTCAGCACAAAGGAATGGCTTCTCCCCGGTGTGTGTGCGCATGTGGACATTGAGTTGTCCTGAGTGCACAAAACTTTTATCACACTGTGAGCATGCATAAGGTTTCACTCCTGTGTGAATGCGCTGGTGCTGCTTTAAACTGTTGAACCAGTTAAAAGCCTTACCACAGTCAGGACACAGGTACAGCTGGTCCCCTTGTCTGAAGCAGGAATGATTCTTAAAACCCCTAATTGTTTGAAAGGTCTTGGAGCATTGAGTACAGCTATGTTCCTTGGATGGCACATCACCTTCATTAAAGCTCAGGTACTTTGTAGTCATCTCTGGATGGTGGCGACGAATGTGTTTGTACAGATATCGCTCACCAGTAAAGGAGAAGGGGCAGTGGCTGCAAGGGTAGATAGTAGCATTGGCCAGTGCTGTGCTCTGACGATGGGCTCTGTGACGCGAGTGGCTTTCCTGATGGCGCTTCAGGCCAGATGACTGAGTAAAAGACTTAAGGCACAGTGTGCAACAGTAGGGACGCTCTTTGGCATGGATGGTGCGTTCATGTCTCCGCAGATTGCACAAACGGTTGAAATAGAGTTTGCAGCGAGAGCAGCCATGAGGTCCATCACCTTGCTGAATGCATTCATGGCTTTTCAAAAGATGGAGGTTACTGAAGGTTCTTAGGCACTCACCACAAACATGAGAGGTGGTATCTTGTGCCATTTCCTGTGTCTCCTTGCTGCCTGCATTACTCCACTGTGGAACTGCTGTACTCTCAATGTCTGTGACCGTCTGCTCAGACTCTGAACCTTTGTCCTGATTCTCCTCTTGAGCTGCATCTTTTACTGGCTTCTGGGCATGCTTTTTTTTTATTTTTGGTGGTCTACCACGAGGTCTCCCTGTAGATACTTTCCTCTTTTGACTTCCAGCCCTATTAGGGTTTAAAGCAGATCTTCGAAGTTTGGCTGGTGGTTCATAAGGAGGGTCATGTTTGTCTGATGAATTTTCATTTAGCAGTGCTGCCTCAGCATTTAAAGATTCATTTTCAATTAGTTTTAGATACTCTTCATGGTGAAATCTTTTAAGATGTCTGTAGAGGTTGAGTTTAGTTGTGAAAGAGAAGGAACACTTAGTACAGGGATAGACAGCATCCTCCTTCTCCATTTGCTGTGTACCTGTTCTCTCTTTTTCACCTTGGTGTGTCTGCTGGTGTTTCTTCAGCCCTGTTGCCTGGCTAAAGCATTTTCTGCAGTGGCTACAGCAATAAGGCTTCTCCTTTGAGTGAATTGTGCGTTGATGTCTTTTTAAGTGACATGACCGCAAAAATATTCTCCCACATTCACCACATTTGTTCCTTGACACCTCTATAACACTGGAATTACTTTGGTCTGTTTTATTCATCAAATTACTACTATTTGCATGTGGCAAATCAGTTGAGTTTGACTGCTCTGTCTGACCACTGAGAGATGGAACTTGGTCCTGAAATGATTTTGTCATTTGAGATGGAGGTGGTGCATCAGAGGCAAGTAGGCATTGATCCAGATTCATAACTGGTGTCTGGTCACTAGGTTCAAGAGCCTGGGCTTCCAGCAGGTGTGGATATTCATCTGGGTGAGAGCGCCTGACATGTCTGTGTAGGTAAAAAGCTACTGGAAAGGAGTATTGACAATAGGGACAAAGGCAAATTTGTAAGCCTTCTTCACTGTTTCTTCCTGAAAAGCAAGAGGAAACTGATAAAATGTCTGATCAAAATACTAATCAAAATGTCATTATATAGAAGCTTTTTTCTGTTGTTACCGATAGGTGTGCACTTCTTGTCCCAGATTTTATCCCATATGGTGCTGAGGCTTTGGGCATACTCCTCTGCATACCACACTTTCAGTTCTTGCCCAGGATAGATGGTGCGGCAGCAACGGAACAGAACACGCCCATCCTGCTGAATTGCCACCAAATTTTGTTCATTTTCATTTCGTGAACAAACTACATACCTGCAAATACAGGAAAACACAAGGTCTCAAGGTCTGGATAGAGTATGACTGTAATGTGGTCGTCGGCACGAGGGAGCAGCCCAAGTCACACCCATGCCATATGCCACATGTATCATAGTTGTATAAATCGATCTGAAGAAGGGCATCTGCCAAATGCTGTTAATATAAATATTCAAATATACACCATGTCTTCGAGTGATGTATTGCTTTATAACATTTTCTCAAACAATTTATTATCAGCAGGTTATAATTAGTTTCTTTATTTAACTAGTTACTTTGCTCTGCCAAAACATATCCTTGCGACTGGTGGAATTAACTAACCGCGTCTGGCAGAAGCAACCCAAGGTTAGCGACTGACAGTTGTGTTATTTACAGGAGTGAAAGTAATAAAAAATTCTTACTGGTACTATTTTGTCAAAAGGTGAGGAGAATGAAAAATGGAGGTGATGGAAAGTACTGTAAATAGCATACGCTTCTCTTAATATTTCCAATTACTTTGCTTTAGTACCTTAGCTTCGTTAAAGCTATGGTGTACAACCCATTGCTGCACTCACCAAGTAGGGTCCTTAATTAGAGACTGGAAAGCAATTTGAAATTTAGCCCTGTGTTAGGAACTAAATGGTTTTGTAGCTGTAAATAAAAGAACACAGATGGTTCAAATGTGATTTAGAATGACTTAATAAGCAATTATTAAGGAGTCATTGTGTTTTTTAAGATGACATAACGTTTTCTAATGTGTTTTCTTGCTGAAAATGCTTCTGTGACTGGTTTTAAATGGGGTTTTGGCAGGCAGTTGCTCTTCCTCAGCATGGCAGACCATACAGATCTACTTTCGCCCATGCTGGCGACAGTTAGTGTAATTAACAGTTATTAGTTACTGTGCATTATTAACACTCGTAGAATGCCTTTCGTACAATCAGATAGAGAACTATTCCTCAAGTATAAAAAGGTCTCCTGCACAATAAACATTCTACTGCTAAAAATAAAACAGTTGGTGTACATCTATGGTTCCTTATATCTTATAAAAGTTCTATAAAGGTTTGGTTAAATCTCAATCATACCCTGCATTGCTCGATACTGAGGAGGATACGTTCAGCAACCTAGCTAATCAAAGTAACATCACAGCAAAGCTAATACTTCTAAGCACTCAGTCTCCCACAACAAAAATAAAGTGCCACCGTCGGGCATTATTTGGTATTACCGTGTAGCCACATTACCACTGTTATTGAATATTCAATATAATAGGATATAAGATATTGGATGCTATTAGATAATAATAATAATTAAAAAAAACATTAATTTATAACAAAGTTAAACAATTAACGTCCATCTACGCTTTCTAAAAAATGTGCAAGTTCAGTCAAATTCCATAAATTGTTCAGGAGGAATTGTAGACAGTGGATTAGACTGCACCCCCTTTGTTTATGTTTAAAATTCTGTCTTTTTTTTAAAGAAACAAATAATATTTATTAGAAACGTAAAAGCTAGTTCATATATCTGCTTCCTTATAAAGGTCCTGTAAAGATTTGGTAAAATTCACCACAAATGATTTAGAAGGAGTTGCAGGTAAAAGAAAAGTGTGACAATGTGCCTATGCTTCACAGAGTCACTCCTGATTAAATAGACAATTATTCGTCTATCCCCCCCCCAAAAAAAAATAGTTGCAGTCCTACACATCATACCATGATAAAAAAAGGCTAAAGGAAAAAAGGGGTGTGAGTGCAAATTCCAGGATTAAAACGGATGTTAGATTTTTTTTTATATACTTAAAAAAATTATATTTTAAAAATGAGATATAATTAATCAATAAATAAATACATTACAGACTTGCTCTATGAAATGCATGTCTGTTATCATGCAATGCATGCATGGTGTCTGGAATCACTGTTGTGATTAGTTGGTCAGTAGCATTACCGTAAAAGCAGAATGTTTCCTGATCTTCCTAGCCCAGGTCATTGCCTGGACCATGGTCGGGAGGTTATGAAGGGTTTGTCAATACAGTGGAATCTCGGATTACGAGTAATGCGGTTTGTGAGTGTTCCACAAGACGAGCAAAGATTTTTCATCAATTTTGACTTGAAAAACTAGCATTGTCTTGGTTTACGAGTACCGAAAATCATGTATCACGCATGCGCTTCTTGTTTTGTCGCCGAGCGTCACGTGATCGCGCCTGTATGTGTGTGGGAAGCCGGGAGGAGAGGGGAGCTTACTTTAGATTCACACACACATACACAGCGCCTGTGCGCACACACGGAAACAATTTTATGTCTGAATTTATTTTTAAGGTAAAGTACAGGTTAATTTGTTTTATTTTTACTTTATATTTTGTATTCATTATTTTTATGTATTTATTTTTTTTTGGCCGTAGAACGAATCATTTGAGTTTCCATTATTTCTTATGGAAAAAATTAAATTTGGTTTACAAGTGTTTTGGAATATGAGCCCACTTCCAGAACGAATTATCCTCGTAATCCGAGGTTCCACTGTAATTTAATTATTAAATATGTTTACTTGTTAATATTTTCGAGGTGATACATTTTGTCAAACATCATATTAACCTGAACCATTATTTGCTGTTAGCCTAGATAAATACATTTTATCTTTACAAAATTACAAAAATGGTACATTTACCATTTACATATTTTCATTCAAATCACCATTGCAATAAGTTTTTTTTTTAAGTTTTTTTTTTATGTGCAGCCCTAGACAAGCAACAGAAAAATAACTTACCTCATCCAATTTGAATGAGTGTCCCTCTCTGCAACAATGAAGTCGTACTGGTCACTCCCCCTGCATATCTGATTAATTAAAATTTTACAGGCGTATTTATAACTGATTCAATTTCTGGTCCTACTGTAATATATTAGAATATATTTAGAATAATACCCACACTTACCATCCATGAATAGGCACTTTCTAATGCCTGTTCCATGCTGCTGAGCTCTCCATCAAAAGGACCAAAATGCATTCCAAGAGGAACAATCTGTCCTTGGTTAAAAACACCTAGTCCAGCCCCAGGTGTGGTTGATCTACCGATGACTAAGCCTTGGGGAAGAGTGAGAAGAGCTCTCTGAGGAACTCCCACAGGTGTGGGAGAGTCATAGGTGAACAACGGTGGACCATGGACATCACATTGTTCTATATATTGTTTACGGCAGGTCTCACAGTCTGTCAAAGAACAAGAGAAACAATAAAAAGTAAAAAAAATCTAGTGGTACATAGGTGTACAACTGTGAACTTAATGGTAATTATGCAAAAACTCACAGAAATGTTTGTCATCAAAATCATTTTCTTCTTGGCTCTCCTGTGTGTCTATGTTGCAGACAGTGACAGAGCCCTGTATTTCTAAATTCTGGTCTTCGCCTGATGGTAATCCTGATCAGAAGCAATAGATTTAAATACAAATCTATTATTACTGCAGGTAATAGGACAGATATTACAAAGTAATTAAATTTTAAACAAGCAGCATCAACGATGTAACAATACAGGATATGGAACTCTGATTTTTAACCTGCATAGATTTGGAAAAATGTAACAAGCTTTTATCAGCAAATCTTATAAAATAACAGACTTCATGAAGTTACCATGGGAAAAAAATTATGTGCAAATAAATGTTTTTCTTATTTACACAACTAAATTAATTAGAAAATATTGTAGGTGGGGAAAAAAGGTGGCCTTTAAAAAAGGTTAGTTAAAATGTTAAGGAGATACCAAGTATAAACTATGGCAGAATTTACACAATATATTGACAGGCGATACAATTTCTAAAGATATAAAATCATTTAACTTGAAAAAAACCTGTGTTAAAATAAAAGCAGTAAAAACATGATAAAGCCTATGTTGCGCTTGGATTCATGGTGTGGATGGTGGGGGCAGAGGAGAGACCTGTGTGTTTTTTGTGTCTTAAACCACTGGCAGCAGACAGCATGAGACCCAACAAAGTAGAAAGACACTTAGAGACAACACACTCCAGTCACGTGAATAAGCCACTCGACTTCTTTGAAAGTAAGCCTGTTATAACAATTGCACGTGTATTTTATCGGTTTTGAACTAGGTGTTATTTGATCTTATTGGTTTAGAAATTAATATTTCAATAAATAGTAAACTTGGCTGATTTCGTTATCATTTTGTTGACAAGTGGGGCTTGAAAATTCGCCCACCCACTTATGTGGGGAATGACAGAAATGAGTCAGCCTCACTGGTTTCAATAAATCAGTCTGGGACCACGATGATAGAAAATGGCAGACCAGTAAAGCTGTCCTGATGGTGAATAATACTAATTTTGGAAAATCAAGATAAAAAAGGCATCTGTTCAAGGGCGCAGCAAAAACCATGTAGCGTTGTATACAACTGGGCAACGAGATGGCAACTCAACACTGTGGACAAATGCCACAGAAACAATGGATAAAACCTGTCACCCTATGTGCTGGCCGGCTTACATTTCATTTCACGACCACCAAGTTGTCCCTGTTAGGCCCTTGAGCAAGACCCTTAACCCTGAAACTGCTCAGATGAATAAAGAGATAAAAATGTTATTCTATAACATATTATAGAATATATTCTATTATATATATTATATATATATAAACAAACTTCAATTGGACATGTTAGCTTTTGTATATACTCTACTTGGCTGGCAGACTGACACTTCTTAAAAATTCTGCAGCAGATATACTGAGTTTAATTCAATTATTTTCCTGCAAATTGTTTGTTCATATTTTCATTGAATTTGCTAAATTCTGTGGAATGGCTTTGTTCACAATGGCAGAGTGTTTGGCACAATGGCCTCATTGCTCATCTGCTTTGTGTTATGTTAACAGATAGAGTGTCTCTATCTTCTCCTTTCCATACCTTTATAAGTGCATTGTCTATAACCTCTTTTTTCAGTAGTGTGAAATTTCCACAGGAGCAGCAATATCCCAAGTGCTTATGTTACCAGGGTAACCTGTTGCCTCTGTGGAAATTTTACACTTATTATTTTGCTTGTCCACTTTCAGCAAAATTATAAATTGTCGTTCACTTGGCTAAATACCCTTTGAAGTCCATTGCACTAAAAATCATAATCCAATCAAAACAAAGCAAATTATTTTCCTTAGTTCATGGCTATCCAAACCCTCTACATCAATCCTGTACATCAGATGCCATTAATACAAACACTGAGTGAACCTAGGGGTGGGCGATATACCGGTAGACACGATTAACCGGTAGAAATTTGTCAACCGATAGAGATTTTGGTCTATTGTCATAATCGCGATTGAGATCACGTGACGTTGCACGTTACGTAACCACGCAATACACATTCACTTCGACAATAGAAGAAGACGATGCAGCAGCAGTGAATTTGCTTACTTGTGACGAAACCACCAATGAGGAGATTGTAAAGAAAAAAGGTGCATCGTCTGTGGTGTGGAATTGGTTTGCGTATAAGAAAAGTGATACGAATGAGACGAACGTGATTTGCAAGGTATGCGAGGTATGAGCAAGCGGTGGAAACACGTCAAACCTTTTCTATCATCTGAAATCCAAGCATCCAAACATATAAGGCCGAAGTAAAAAAATGCGGCAAACCTCAGCCCATCACCACAGAGTGCTTGCAAGCCCAAAAATCCTGTAACGTTAAAACATTCTTAACGGCGTCTTTCGCAAATGCAATTCCCTACAGCAAGAAATCTCTGCGATGGTTAGACATAACACGTGCTATTACAATGCACATTTGCAAAGACATGCCACCTATTCACACAGTTGAAAAGAAGGGGTTTAAAGCTTTGGTGAAAACACTGGATGCGAGATACGTAATGCCAAGCCGCAAATATTTTCGCCAAGTGGAGTTGCCAAGTTATACATGTCTTGCCGTAGTGAAGTGGAAAATAAGCTTCGTGATTTTGTTTACTTCGCAACGACTACAGATTTATGGACGAGCCACTCAACGCATCTGACCATACATTTCATCAAACGCAACTGGACCCTGTGCAGCAAAGAGGTTTACAAACAAGTGAAGTTAAGGAATAGGAAAAAAAGTTTTTTTTAGCTTTTACAGAGCTGGTATACTGTCAGGCACTATGTTAGTACCTGCTGTTCTGAAAAAAAAAACATTAAACTTACAATACATTGCAGTAAACAGTATGGTTGTTTTTTTTTTTACTTAAAGTAACACTGCAATTCAGTTTTGTTACAGCAAAACAGTTTTTGTGTTTGAATTTTTCTTTTTTTATTTTGCATTGCTGTATTGTGGTATATATTGTTATCGAGGTAGAAAATTGCTTCTACCATGATAGAAGATTTTGGTTATATCGCCCACCCCTAAGTGAACCAGAAAATTCTCATCCTGGATAGACTCAGTTAGTATTCAGTCATCATCGGGTCATGACTGCAAAGCACAGTTAACTTTGTTCCCATGACTCCAGTTAAAATCCCGATGGCTACAAGAGTTCACCAGGTTATGTTATGAAAAAGAGTTGCATTTCAGCAGCCTAAATATTTGGGGTTTAGGAGTCAAATGCTCTGAAAGATTTGTTTGTAAAACCATTTTAGCTTAATAATTTGAAGTGTGAATTGATTTTGAATTGTAAACTGAGCCACTGATTCAATTAATTAAATCTACCAAGAAAATCAATTGCGTACTCAATAGCGATGGAGGGGGGGGGCGGGGTTGTCGCGAGTCAAATATGAATTATGACTCTTTTGTGTGACAATTCACATATCGCCACAATACTTAGTTTGATTAGCTGTGACAGGTGATCAGCCAATGAGTCTCATATGTAAATGATTCTGTACCGAGTGCAGAAGCTTCCGAGTGGCAAAAAGAAACATGAACCCACGACTGCTGTTCCTGCCGCAGGGATGCAAGTCTGATGGTTACATGCAGCTCACTTCAAAACACTGCTGTGTAAACTACACACACTGTGGTGAACTATTGAAAAATGTCGCTGCTACACATATCGAAGCGAACTATCTGAAAACATCGCTCCTCAACACACCGAGGTGAACTATCCGAATCGGAAACTCAATCAACGCCTTAGAGAAAATCACTACCCGGCTGTGTCCGTTAAGAATACGAGCGCGCGACATTTAGGGCCGCGTTAGGCCAGCGACTTTTCGCGCAAAATATTACCACGACCATGCAGTGTGTCTCGCGCACACCGGCCTTCGAATAGTTTGTTCTGAATCCCGACTTAAAAACGACACAGGAAAATGCGTACGAACTAAACAAAGCACTAGAATCGTGTTGACGTCAAACCTTCATCTCCAGGCCCGAGGATACCTCCTCTCCAGCTACATAAAATCTACATTACCTTCCAGCTTCACATTCAAAATACTAACCAAGTACATTAATATACAAGTTATATCAAGTACTATGTAGTGTTATTATAAGGTAAATCGCATTCCATAGGATGTGTGTCTGTCTCGGAACTCAGCACTTAGCCCTCACTAGCAGTAAGTGCTATCTCGCTAATTGTTTTTGATGTTAAAAGTCATCACGTTACTTCCAAATTACAGTCTAATTAATATTTACATAAAATATACATTTAATCAGTTAAAAAACTACATGGATGTTAGATTTTATTAACTGATCAATGTCCGGCTAGGCGGACTGTGTAATGCTAATTACTTAACTGACTTTACTCGTAGTTTGTGATCTTTAAGTAACCTAGTTTCATAAACACACCACTCACCTGGACTGTCAGTCATATTGTAATAATTTGTTAATATTCATTAAATCAGGCTATGTCTGTGTTTTTCTTAACATGCGATGGACCTTATCTTTAGCTTTCCTGTACCACGACGCTAGCTAGCTAGTCCTTTCCTCAACAAGGAAGTTGTCACTATCTTCTTCTTTAGCAAATAACGGTAGAGAACGAGTTACTGCTCCTAGCGCCACCTAGTGGCCATGAGGGTATGTTTCAGATATTAGAAAATTTTAAACGGAGGATAATTCCACTTAAAACCTGTGACTTTTTTTTTTTTTTTTTAAAGCTTTTTGCTGCATTTAATATAGACAGTATTTTTGCTTATGCCTACAATTAGTCAGTTAGTTTAGATCTTTGTACCCATTAGTGAACAGTTGGTAACCTAAACAAAGTTGACTTTAAATTTTATTTCCTGTCAGACCCAGCTCTACCCCCTGGTAACAGGTTGAGCCAGGAAAACTTTAGAGCACTCTAATTAAATAAATATAAATATACATATGTTCTTTTTGCAGCTGATGAAGGAATTCTGTTCAAAACGGCATATATACTTATGTATTTATTTAGATAATTCTTTTACTTTTTTCATGGATCTGTCCACACTTATAAGCTGTTAGACTGGTTTCAAATTCAAATTCAAATTATATTTGTCACATACACAGTCATACACAGTACGAAATGTAGTGAAATGCTTATAAACGACTGGTTTTAAAAACACTTCAGATGGAACTCCAAATCTTCAAACTCCAAATCTTCAATTTATCATAATTTATAATTATGACATGACAAATTTCAATTCAATTAAAAAAAATTATGGCGCTTTTAACAATTGTCATTGTTGCAAAGCAGCTTAACATAATCAAAAGAAAATTATGACCATTTGTATGAAATGTGAAAAATGTGTATAAATCAAAATTATTAGATAGTTCCTGATGAGCAAGCCAAGGGTGACAGTGGCAAGAAAAAACTCCATGTGATGGCAGTAGAAAAAAGGAGACTCAACAGGGAAATCATTCTCATTTGGGTGATAAAAATCATACTGTGTGTTAGGAGGCTGAAATTTCAATGTAACAGTTGATGTCTTTAACAGTGTTGCCAACTTAGCGACTTTGTCGCTATATTTAGCGACTTTTCAAATCCCTCTAGCGACAATGTTTTAAAAAAGCGACTAGCGACAAATCTGGCGACTTTTTCTTGTGTCACTGGAGACTTTTGGAGACTCTGATGTGTCTGTACTGACTCTTCTCAACTTGCCACAGCAGCTGCCGCCACCGGCCCCTCCCCCGTCCCAAAGCACTCACAGCCACCCCCCCCAAAATGAATTGCCCATGCGCAAATCCGCCGTTAAGTGATCCCGCCTTTTTTTTTTTTTTTTAAAGCGCCTAGTGAAAAATCTAGCAACTTTTGGACAAACCTTAGCAAGTTTCCAAATGTCGCCAATACTGTCCTGTAAGCACGAGGTCTTGCTTTCCCGGTACAGTTACTCATCTCCCTGTGTCTGCCCTGATCAGTGAGCGCTAGCTTTGGCTGAAAGGAGCAGCATAATCCCGTGACTGCACAGCAGCTAACATGGATGTGAATGAGCTGCACATGTAAAAACGGTGTTGCAACGGACCTATCACTTACCTGCTTTTCCTTTGCTTGAAATAAAACTATTTAATTTGACCATTTTCTTTTTTTTTCTTATTTATTTATTTTTTCTTCCGATGCACTTATATTACTCACTGTTACAAAGCTTAAGTTCATAATTATATAGGACACATGAGGAAGGATTAGGGAAAACATGCAAAATGCAAATACGACGTAATTACGTCATCAATATGCAAATATACGCATGACGTCATCTAGCGACATTTGGCGACTTTTCGAGCAGACTTTAGCTACTTTCCGTTGAAAATAGTTGGCAACACTGGTCTTTAAGTTAATATGTAGTCGAGTTAAACACTGAGACTGTGTCTGAGTCCCGAAGATTCCCAAAAGTAGTATTTTAAAATCTATGCGAAATTGTACAGGGAGCCAATGAAGTGAAGATAAGATAGGGATGATGTGCTTGCATATTCTGGTTTTAGTCAGGACTCTCGCTGCTGCATTCTGGACTAATTGAAGCTTTGTTTATGCACCTAGTTGGACAACCAGACAGTAAGGTATTACAATAGTCCAACATAGAGGTGATAAAAGCATGAACTAGTTTTTCTGCATCGTTTAGCGACAATAAATTTCTTATCTTGGCAATATTTCTGAGGTGAAAGAATGCTATCCTGGTAATATTATCCACATGAGCTTCAAATGAAAGGATGGAATCAACAATCACACCAAGGTCTTTCACTGTTGCACTTGATGAAACAGAAAGGCCATCTAAAGTTATGGTGTGATCTAAAATCTTACTTCTAGCTGTATGCGGTCCTATGACTAGAACTTCTGTCTTATCAGGATTAAGCAGAAGGAAGTTAATTAGCATCCAATCTCTTATGTCCTGCACACATTGCTCAACTTTAGTAAGCTGGTTTTTCTCATCTGGTTTTGCTGAGTCATATAACTCTGTGTCATCAGCATAACAATAAAAACTGATACCATGCAGAGGTGGGACAAAGTCATTGTTTGGCAAGTCACAAGTAAGTCTCAATTAATTGCCCTCAAGTCCCGAGTCAAGTCGCGAGTCAAGACAGGCAAGTCCCGAGTCAAGTCCCAAGTCAAAGGCCAACAAGTCTCAAGTCAAGTCCAAAGTCCTACGGTTTGACTTTCGAGTCTTATCAAGTCTTTTTAGCAGAAAAATAAAATGTATACAGATTATGTATTGTTGTAAGATCTGTATTTATTAAACAAACCTTTTTTAATGAAAGAACATTGCTCAGATACATAAAAATACAAATGTTAGTAAATGCTAGTAGCAATGAAAAATGGTAGCACATATTCTCAATTAAGTAGGCTACTTCATACAAACAATGTTTTCTTCACAGAACATTAAAGAACTTTGCTCCCTACCTTGTGTGATACACTCACGTAGGCTACCTCATACAAACAATCCGACTTTCAAAATCCCGCTCAGTATGAACAAGCAGGGGTTTGCAGATTATAGTGTTTAAAAGGTGACGTTGAGGAAATGTACAGTCTCATTGATATAAACATGCAGCTTAGCTGATAAGGTAGCCTTGACATTCATTCAAAACTCACCTCAAGTGTCGAACAAAGTTGGAAGTTGTGGCATCTCCGTCTGTAATCTTCGATACTGCAATTCGTTTTTTGTTGACCACCTCGTAATTTTTATAGCCAAATGAAACTACCTTCGTTATCATTTCGCGAACTGGCGCGTTCACGTTCAGGGTTGCCAGGTCCCAGAAATATTTCCAGCCCAATGACAACTCAAAATCCGCAAAAATGGATTGAAAACTAGCCCAATTTTTCAGTGTCCAATCAAATCAGACAACGGCTGGATTCCCACAAAGGGCCTTTAAATAAATTTATATAAGTTTAAAGTATTGGCCTTTTGTCTTATCTTTTGTTTTTTTAAATACACAATCTCATACAATAAAGGACATAAGAACATGTCCTCTCTGATATTTTCTGACCCTAGTCAGAAGTACTAACTTGTACTTAACTTAACTTGTACAACAATGAGAGAGTATGGTCCATTTCCTAGATCCTCCAAAAGGTCTTCATGTACTACTGGTCCTATCACTGAATTAATTAGTGCTGTGCATTTCGTTCGATGTAAACGAATGCCTTTTTTTTCGAAATTTCTTCCACAACACTTCCTAAGTGGTCAACAGTGTAAGTGCTTGAGTGACAAGCAACATGGGCAGCCAGCTTCAACTCTGCCTCTTTCACAGGTGCATTATTTCTTAGAAAGGAACTGCCTGTGTCAAATAATGTTCTGGCATTTGAGAAAGAAGGCGCATTTATTTTTATGTTTTTCAGTCGCAGCATGAGCTACCAGATGACCGTGGTGAGCTCTTACTTCACATTTGCAATATTTGCAGAACGCTTTTCTATCATCATTTGGAACTTTCCATACTTTCCCCATTTACCTGACATTTTAGAATGCTGCTTGTTCATCCACAGACAAACGAACCGACGCTTCTGACTACAACGCTCTCATGGAGTGACGTGATGATGATGCTTGATTTGTGATGTCAAAAGCACATGTGGTGCGCGCGCCTACTCGCGTCTCGTGAGCAGCAGCGTTTGTTGCCAAGTATTCATTCCCAGGGATCAACACCCACTAATAAAAGGTTCCCTTTTATCTTTGTCCACAATTATTTAATTTTATTTATTTTTTTGCGGCCGCGGTACATTATAAATGTAGCCCAAAAAACCGCAACTCCGTATTTTTTCCCGCAACTCCTTTTCTAAAATAGCCCAATTGTGCGGTAAAACCGCTACCCTGGCAACCATGTATCACGTTGTTGTCACGTTGTTGTCACGTTGGACGCTGTCGAATCAAAAGAATCTACGGTACGTTGATTGGATGTCGTGCCGAATGCGCGCGTGCTCTCTGTCACACACACCCGCACAGACACATAAAAAGAGATAGAGCGGACCGTGTTAACATACTTTTTATCTTTGGGCTTTTTATGGGAAGTAGCAAGTCTTTACAAGTCAATAGGCGCAAGTCCAAGTGAAAGTCCGAGTTATTTATGTTAAAGTCCAAGTCGAGTTGCAAGTCTTTTTATATTTTGTCAAGTCGAGTCTAAAGTCATCAAATTCATGACTCGAGTCCAAGTCACATATCTCGAGTCCACAACTCTGATACCATGCTTACGAATTATGTTGCCCAGAGGAAGCATGCAAGGCTGGACTGGGACAAAAAATCGGCCTGGGCATTTTGACTAGAGACCGGCCCACTAGGTATTATTGGCAAAGCCATAAAGCCTTTGAATGAAAACAAATGCTGTTCTGACAGCGATGTACACTGTCCTGTTGGTATATATGTATCAATCTAATAAACTTTAACCTACACCATCCTCCCTATTCTGGTATTCTAAACAGTACTTAGCGGAAAACAAAAGACAGCTTGGTCGAGTTAACCTCCTGAACTATCTACAACACATGGTGGAACCCTGAAATTAAGACAGAGAGGACTAGAGGTAAGACATGATCATTAATGAGTATTAAAATTAATAAATTAGAGATTTAGTGATATTTTCATAAACTATTTATTTACCACATCAACAAACAGCATGGCAGCACAAAATATTGTTTTAAACATGGCAACCTTTAAAAAGTGAAAGGAGACAGAGAAAGAAAGTTGAGAAAGAATAACACTTAATTGAATTTTTGATGCCATTTTACACACAGTACATGGCACAAGAACTGACAACACAACAAAAGAGATCACGATCGCTGGAGTGTCATTCAGAGACCTGGGCTGCCACAACCAGCTAAATCATAACACAAATGCACAGAAATCAATTATTTTTCTAAAATAATTAAATAGATTCAACATCTTTCTTCAACATAATTTCAGACTGCACAGATGGTAAGCTTACTCGGCTTACAGAGACTTAATATTTTTAGACTTAATATTTACTATAAACGATAATGGATTTCTATACATTTAACATCAAATGACCACTTTGGTTGTAAGATTCAGATAATTATTTAAAAGCTGGACATTTAAAATGAGAATAAGAAAGAAAAGTATTTCTTTGTTCCCCCCTTTCCTTGTTAATGCCCTACCTGGCTCCCTGGCAAAACTTTGCTAGACCCGCCCTTGCACAGTTACCAGCTGTCAGCTATGTAGAAAAGGATCCTGGTGTTATTTGTCTCTCAGAAACAGTTCATAACTTCCCTTCAACTCATTCATGTCACCTAAAAGATAAACCTGTTTCTCCATCACCTGTTCAACTATGATGATTCAATAAGGACATCTCCTGGTTTCACCTTTATGTTTCTCTCTCACATATCCAAACCGATCATGACTAGCAGCTTTTATGACTGTGGCTCCAGCAAACAGCTGATAAACCGATCAGCTGATCAACAGGAGAGGGAGGGGGAGAGAATGAGAGACGCCGAGGCAGCTGCGCAGCGTAAAGACACAGGATAACTCCAGCTTTGTGGGTTTTTTTTGTTTGTTTTTTCATTCTAGCTAAAATACAGGACAAATCGCGTTCCTTTTCACCTCAATACGTAACGCGTAACATTTTCTCTGAATACAGGACGATTACGTTTTTTACGTTTGGCAGCCCATACTAACTAACCTTACCAATAATTCACTCTCAGTAACATCATAGCACCAGCATAGAAAATCTGTCATCATGCTAACTAGTACACAGTAGGAGTTATTGTAACTGACTGTAAAAAGTTTTATGTTTTTTTTTTTATGTATTTTTATGGTTTTACTTGGTTTTACTTAGGCTACCTCAAGTTCAGTTCTGCCACTTGGACCGGCGGCCGCCTCGGGTCTCTCCTCCTCCTGCCTCCCCTTTCACTCTTCAACCTGCGGCTGCTGGCCTCCATCACTTGCTAATTTTACTGAAGTGGAAGCTCCACTATAGCCACCAAACAACTGTGATATTTTAGCACATTTGGCAGCATCTGCCTGAAGAGCTAGTTTCTTTTTGGCCCTAATTTTTTCGGCTCCTCCTGCTCCTTTGCGTTTTTTGTTCTCCATTTTTGTTCAGCAATCATTTGTGATTGCTGAGCCGTTGCAAGGGGGAGGGTGCATCTGACTTCCTCGGCTGTAATTTGTCCAGCCCAGAGTCGATCATGACCAATTGTCCAATCCGCCAACTTTAATAGTTTATAACGTTACAAAAAAAAAAAAAAAAACATCGGCGGCAGGCCCACAAAAGACGAAAATCACCTCGGCCCACCGGGCAAATGCCCGGTATGCCCTATGGCCAGTCCAGCCATGGAAGCATGTAATCTGGCCAATAGAAGCCATCTCTCCTCTTCAGGACTGTTTTGAAAACACTGACTGGAACATGTTTAGGAAAGCTGCAACATCATCTCACGATCAAAGCAGAAACTGTGAAGCAAAGATTTACTCTGGTGGTGCATGCACTTCTGAAACCCGAGACTCCACCATCAGAGTGGGGGACAAGGTGGCCCTAAGAACAGCAAGGGCCAAACTTTCCTGGGCCATGAGAGAGGCACACGCCCAGAGAATCCCCAATCACTTCAGGGACAGTGGTGACATGGACAGTGGCAGAGTAGTGTTAATTTTGTCAGCTATTTTTAATTGAAGGCTTAGTCTTAGTTCCGGGATAAATGTCCCTGATAGTTTTTATCATATTTAGTCAATCTTATCCTATTTTTATTTAGTCAAGTTTTAGTCGACTAAAAGTCTGGACATTTAAGTCTACTGTTAGTCAATAAAAAATGAACATTTTAACGATAAAATTATTATTAATGAACTCTACAGTCAATCCACTCTAGCCAAGACCTATTTTTTAAGGTTTTTAACAAAATAATTATTTTAACATTTTAAAATGTATCTTTTCATCAATACTATCATCCCCCAACACCTGACTGGCAAGCTGAACCTGTTGAGCCTGAATGCCCCTCTCTGAATGACGTTCTCTAATCCGGACTTTTTGACCGAAAACCTTCAGTCAGTGTGGATTAGGATGGATCAGTTGACGGTGTCATTTCAGCAATCAAGGAGGTGAATGAACGTGTGAAGGAGGCTGAGGAATGCATTTCTGGAGCAGAGGATGAAATTGTTCAACTCAGTGCTCGCGTGAATTCCCTTGAATCACAAGTAAAGAAATTGACTGACAAAGTGGACGACATGGAAAACAGAAACAGACGGAACAACTGGTGGGTTTGCCGGAGCGGGAAGAGACATGGATGCTCGGAACACAAAACGAGTTGCCAGTACATCACCAAGACCACTAATAATGAAGTTCCTAAACTTCAAGCAAAAAGAACAGGTGATTACATTTAGGCATTTGGCAGACGCTCTTATCCAGAGCAACTTACATTTTTATCTCATTACACATCTGAGCAGTTGAGGGTTAAGGACCTTGCTTAAGGGCCCAACAGTGGCAACTTGGTGGTTGTGGGGTTTGAACCTGGGACCTTCTGGACCGTAGTCCAATGCCTTAACCACTGAGCTACCCCTGGCCCATGATTAGAGTGGCCAGGTCCAAGGGGGTGCTTTCATACAAGGAACACACTATTCGCTTTTATCCAGATGTTTCGGCTGAAGTACATAGGAAACAAAGGGCGTATGATGGAGTGAGACAGAAGCTGCGTGAGAGAGGAATAGAGAAACAGTTGCCAACACCAGTCAAGGCCAGAACTATCTTCTAGGTAGAGATAATCATCCCCAGACACCAGACGCATTCCAGAGAGACACACGGGGCATTCATGAGACAAGATCTTCAACCAGAAGCGGGGCACCAGGATGGGTCAGACAGGTCCGGAGGGCAGAGGGAGTCTGGATCACTGGCAGCTCGGGAACGAGATGTGTAGCTCGACAGAGAGAGAGAAAGAGTGAAAGGGGGAGACGGGGAGAGAGGAAAGAGAAAGAGGGGGACAAAGAGAAGAAGAGGAGAGATGGCAGTTAGGTATGGTCACAGTCACACAATGTATAATGTGAATGTATATTAACTGTAGAGTGCAAGCAGAGACTCCGGCAGGACTAACTATGACAGCAGAACTAAAAGGGAGAGCCAGAAGGAAACACAAACATGAGGGCTTCCTGAGATGTAAAGCAAACAATCACCTCAGGGTCAGCAAACCTGAGTGATCAATGAGAGTGAGGAAGACAGCATCTAAACATACCAGTTCACCATAATACTCTACGTCCATGAGTCCCCCAGATCAGCTCCTTTACCTAAGGCAAATCTATTTATAAAAATGCTTGGCTAAATAAATAGGTTTTTAGCCTGGACTTAAACACTGAGACTGTGTTTGAGTCCGAACACTATTTGGAAAACTATTCCATAATTTTGGGGCTTTGTAAGAAAAAGCTCTGCCCCCAGCTGTATTTTTCATAATACGCGATACTGACAAGCAGCCTGCATCCTTTGATCGAAATAGGCGTGGCGGTTCGTAAGACACTTGCAGTTCGCTCAGGTACTGCGGCGCGAGACCATTTAATGCTTTATATGTCAAAAGTAGTATTTTAAAATCAATGCGAAATTTAGCCAATGCAGTGAAGACAAGATAGGGGTGATGTGCTCATATCTTCTGGTTCTAGTGAGGACTCTCGCTGCTGCATTCTGGACTAGCTGAAGCTTATTTATGCATCTAGCTGAATAACCAGACAGTAAGGCATTACAATAGTCCAACCTAGAGGTGATAAAAGCACGAACTAGTTTTTCTGCATCGTTTAGCGACAATAAATTTCTTATCTTGGCAATATGTCTGAGGTGAAAGAATGCTATCCTGGTAATATCTACATGAGCTTCAAATGAAAGGCTGGAATCAACAATCACACCAAGGTCTTTCACTGTTGCACTTGATGGAACAGAAAGGCCATCTAAAGTTACGGTGTGATCTAAAATTTTACTCCTAGCTGTATGCGGTCCTATGACTAGAACTTCTGTCTTATCCGGATTAAGCAAAAGGAAGTTAATTAGCATCCAATTTCTTATGTCCTGCACACATTGCTCAACTTTAGTAAGCTGTTTTTTCTCATCAGGTTTTGCTGAGACATATAACTGTGTTTCATTAGCATAAAAATTAAAACTAATACCATGCTTACGGATTATGTTGCCCAGAGGAAGCATGTAAAGGGAAAAAAGCAGTGGATCTAAAACTGAACCCTGCGGAACGCCAAACTCCACTAGAGAACATGCAGAATAATCACCATTTAAGTCTACATACTGATAACGATGGGTCAGATAGGATCTGAGCCAGGAGAGGGCTGTACTTTTAATTCCTACTACATTTTTCAATCTGTGAAGAAGAATAGCGTGATCAATGGTGTCAAAAGCTGCACTGAGGTTCAGTAATACAAGCATAGTTACACAACCCTGATCAGAGGCCAATAGGATGTCATTTACTACTTTAACGAGTGCTGTCTCTGTGCTGTGATGAGGCCTAAATCCTGACTGATACAGTTCATGTATGTCATTTCTATGTAGATATGAGCATAGCTGCTCCGCTACTATTTTTTCCAGAATCTTAGAGATAAAGGGGAGGTTTGATATTGGCCTGTAATTGGACAGCTGACAGGGGTCGAGGTCAGGTTTCTTAATTATTGGTTTGATAACTGCTAATTTAAAAGATTTTGGAACATAACCTATGCTGAGTGAAAAATTAATAATTCTTAACAGGGGTTCTGTTATTGCTGGTACTATCTGTTTAAGAAAATGTGTCGGTACAGGATCTAATATACAGGTTGATGAATTTGCAGAAGAGATGAGTGAAATTAGTTCATTCTCTTCAAGGGGAGTAAAGTATTCTAGGTTCCGATCTGACATGGCTAGATTAACATCTGCATCAATTACATTGTTCGGTTTCAAAACCTCAATTTTATGCCGAATATTTACAATTTTATTATTAAAAAAGTTCATGAAGTCCTCACTATTGCATGATGTTGTTGTGGAGATTTCTGCAGTGGTCTTATTTCTGGTTAATTTGGCTACAGCATTAAATCAAAATCTAGGATTATTTTTGTTATTTTCTATAAGAGTGGAGAGATATGTTGATCTAGCTACACTAAAAGCTTTTCTATAATTTAGGATGCTCTCCTTCCATGCTATTTGAAATACTAACAATTTAGTTTGACGTCATTTACGTTCTAATTTCCGAGCGGTCTGTTTTAAAGTGTGCGTGTGATCGTTATACCTGGGAGCAAGTTTCTTATCTCTAATAATTTTTCTTTTAACTGGAGCCACATTATCTAAGGTATAGCGAAATGTCGACTCTAAATATTCAGTCGCCTGATCGAGTTCTGTTTGAGAAGAAATCTGCAAATTCACTAAGAAATTCAGAGTATGGCCCTGGAGGTCTGTAAATGACAATTAGTGGAATCGACTGAGTTGACTTAATATAGTTAAATACACTTATGTTACTATAAAGAATTTCAAATGAATTAAATTTGTGTCCGTGTTTTTGTACAATAGTCAAATTATCATTGTGAATAACTGCGACGCCTCCTCCTCTACCAGTTAACCGAGGCTGGTGTATGTAGCTGTATCCAGGGGGACTAGCTTCAGTTAGAGCTACATACTCGTCCTGTTTAATCCAGGTTTCAGTATGATCTGAGTTTGTGGTCTTTATGTTAATTAAATTACTAAAACAGACTTTCTGAGTCTTTCTAAATTTCTTTTTAGCTCGAGGAACAGACACAGTCTCAATATGATGAACCCTGAGTGACGACTCTATGCAGCTAGCAGACGGTTGGTTTAGCCTGTCTGTCTGCTCCCTGGCCTGGGCTCTGGATTGTCACTGATTAACTAGGCCTCTTCTGAGACTATGAGCTATACTGCAAGAAATGAGAGCAGCACCTTCCCGAGTGGAATGGACACCGTCCCACCCTTACAGGCCAGTTTTGCCCTCAAAGGTCTTCCAATTATCAATGAAGCCCACGTTGTTTTCGGAGCACCACCTGGACATCCAGCGGTTCAGCGACCATAACCTGCTGTAAGCTATGTCGCCACGTCTCATTGGGATGGGATCAGAGCATATTACGTCATCGGACATCGCCTTCGCTAATTTAAACACCTCTATAAAGATATTCTTACTAACCTCTGACTGACGAAGGCGTATATCGTTAGCTCCAGATCTTGTAAAAGGTAAAATACCTCTTAATAGGAAATGTAACAGATCGTGGGGGAGACAGGGAATGTGAAATTTGTAACTTGGAATTGCAGAGGATTGGGCAATATTAAAAAGATAAAGCAGGTAATGGATAGGATCAGACAATTACAAGCACAAGTAGTATTTCTTCAGGAAACTTACATGGTAAAAAGTAAACCATTAGGATTCGTCGGAGATGGCAAGGGCAAGTGTTTGCTGCTTGTCACACTTCTAATGCAAGAGGGGTAATGATTTTAATTCATAAATCAATCCCAATACAGGTTCAGAAAGTAATTAAGGATACACTAGGAAGACATATTGTCTTAAAATGTACATTTTTGTCAGAGAAGTTAAATTTGATTAACATTTATGGTCCAAATTATGACAATCCTGCATTTTTTAATTATGTTTTTGTTAATTGCTAATTTGCCTGGATACTATTTTATAGCAGGGGATATGAATTGTGTTATAGATCCTACTAAAGATCGTTCAACAGGGATTGATAAAACGCATACGAAAGCCAGGAAGGTGATACAGGAATTTATGAAAGACCTTAATTTAGTAGATGTTTGGAGGGATCTTAATCCCAGTAGTCAGTATCATATTCCTGTTATTCTGGTATGCATCAAACACACTCACGTATTGATTACTACCTAATTTCTGCACAATTGGTTAACAATATAACAGACTGTAGTTATCACTGCATAGTCATATCTGACCATGCAGCAGTATCTTTATCATACAAAACTACAAAATTTGTAAAAAACAAACAAACAAACAAACAAACAAAAAACTTCTAAATGGCGTTTTCAGATCGGATGGCTTCATGATTCAGAGTTTGTAGAATACGTGGGCAAACAAATTGATTTGTATTTTAAAATTAATAAGTCTGAAACATCTGCTTGTATTAGATGGGAAGCATTCAAAGCTTTTATTAGAGGACATATAATTAGGTTTTGCAGTTCAAAAGCTAGGAAATCTAGAAAAGAAATGAAACAGTTAGAAGATCAAATAAAAAAACGAGAAAATAATATTTTTTAGAAAATCATAGATACAGCAGAAGCAAAATAGAAGCTTTTATTACTTAGGTCCCGATATAATGAACTGTCAGCAAGTAGAGTAGCGTCAAAAGTTTTAAGATTGAAACAGAATTTTTATGAATATGGAGATAAAAAAGGACGGTTACTTGCTTGGCAAATTCAGCAACAACAGACAGAGCGTACAATCACAACAATTGAGAGTTCAACTGGAAATATAGTTGACCCAGGAAAGATTAATGAAGCATTTAGAACCTATTATAAAATAAAATTATAGTTCAGAGTGCTCGCTAAAGGTAGATATCCAGACGCAATTTTTAAATAGTCTAAATATACCTTAGATTTCAGTTAAAGAAAATAACAAATTAGATGAAAACCTCACATTACAAGAAATTGCAGAAGCCATCGACTCTATGAAATCAGGAAAAGCTGCGGGTCCAGATGGGCTTCCTGTAGAAATTTATAAGACGTTTAAAGAAAAGTTGATATCTCCTTTTATGGAAATGATAGTGGAGGCGTATCATCAAGATCTTTTGCCTGCATCAATGAGAGGAGCTTTAATTACATTATTACCGAAACCAGGAAAAACAAACACAAAGTGTGAAAATATGCCAATTAGCTTGTTAAATTCAGACACAAAAATATTAAGTAAAGTTCTAGCTAAGAGGTTAGAAGGTACATTACTAAATTTAATAGGAGAGGATCAAAATGGTTTTGTACAGCGTAGGCAGGGATTTCAAAATGTTTAAAGAGTCCTAAATATTCTTTATGAACAGAGGGGTGAACAAGATACTGCTCTACTATCATTAGATGCCGAAAAGACCTTCGATCGGGTTGAATAGTCTTATTTGTTTGATGTGTTTGATGTGTTGATTTGGTTTTGGTGAAAGTTATTGTAAGTGGGTTAGATTACTTTATAATAATTATACAGTAGACGTGTTGACAAATAATATTGTTTTAAAACCATTTAGTGTATCAAGAGGATGTAGACAAGATTCTCCTCTTTCTCCTCTACTTTTTGCCATCTCAATAGAGCCTTTTGCAATAGCAGTAAAAATGTGGAATTAACAGGTATTAAGATTGGAGAGATAGAACATCAATTGCGCTATTCGTTGATGTTATTCCTTTCTTAAAACAACCTGATACATCAATACCTGCTTTATTAGATCTTATCAATACATTTGGAAGAATTTCTGGATACAAAATTAACAATTCTAAAAGTTCTATTCTATATCTAAATGAGATTGACAGACAGCAACCTAGTAATTGTGTTGCAACCTTCAGTGTTGTGGATTGTTTTACATACTTGGGTATAAAAATTTTACCAAAAATAGAGGATGTAGTGCAAGTAAATTATGATCCTCTTCTGGAAATTGTTAGTAGATCTAAAGAAAGATGGATGCCCTTACATATATCTTTAATTGGTCGAATAAATATTTTAAAAAATCAATATTTTGCCAAAATTTTTATATTTATTCCAGAACATTACTCTGCCTCCCCCTAAGCATCTATTTCAACGACTTAAAAAAATGTTCACTAAATTCATTTGGAATAACAGATGTTTCAGACTCCGTCTAACACTTTTATATTTGCCATATGATAGAGGAGGTTTACAGTGTCCTAATTTTCATTGGTATTATTGGGCGGTGCAACTTAGAACAATTATGTTTTATTTTTTATCTCAGGACTGTCCATCTTGGGTAGATATGGAATCAGCTGCCACCAAGCCTGGCCTGCCTTTAAATTTATGTTTATATTCATCAGAGTTTAAAGATCTTTAAAAAAAAAATGTATCCAATCCCATAGTTATAAATATGATTTCTGTATGGTCTGACGTGAAAAAAATATTTAGGTGTTGTCTACCCGTTGTCTTGTTTTAGTCCCATTTGGGGCAATGAAAAATTTAAACCAGGCAGATTAGATGCAGGTTTCAAGATTTGGGCTGACAAGGGCATTCGAAAGATAGCAGATTTATATGTTAACACTCTTATGTCATTTGAGAAAATAGTTAATACATACAATATTCCTGCAAAACATAAGTGTTTACAAATAAGAAATTTTATTACCTTAAATCACAAAATAATTCCATTGATATGCCATCATTGTTTATGTTGGAAAAAGAAGTGACAAGCAATTGTTTTAGTAAAAGTTTAATTTCTTCATTATACAATATGCTGATGTCAGGATCAAAGGAGTCTACAAATTATACATTGGAAGCTTGGAGATCAGATCTTAAAGTGGATAATTCGATGGAGGATTGAATGGAAGCATGCAAGGAAGCTTAATCACTAATAATGAACACACATCTGAAGTTGCTACAATATAAGTGGTTGATGAGGATTTACATAAATCCAGTTGTATTACATAAATACTATGAAAATATCACAGATACTTGCTCAAGATGTAGTGACTTTAAAGGAACACTATCATTGTGTTTGGGAGTGTGAAGAACTTCAGACTTTTTGGAAAGGTGTGAAAGGAATGATAGAAAAGATCCTTGATGTAAACATACCACTGTCACCTTTTTTATTTTATTTATACCCTAAGGATCTCAAGTAAAAAAAAAAAAAAAAGCATACATTTACAAATATGTATTTTTCAAGCAAAACGGCTTATTTCTTCAAATTGGAAAAGTACATGTGCACCAAGTAAAGGTTGTTGGCTAAAAGATGGTAATAAACTGTCACGAACTGGGTGTAATGGCTGGTATTGATCGCCGTGGGCGGAAGAAGCAGGCATAGAGGCAGAGGGGTTGTGTAACCAACAAAAAGTCTTTTAATGATGGGTAAACACAAAAGTATAAGTAAAAACTCAACAAACAAAAGAAACAATTAAACTCAAACAATACTTAACTTTGTGCTAACAGGGGCCCTGTAGCGAGACACAGGCAGAGGGAGGACAAACGCATAACGGGACACACAAACTATGCATGGAGCTGAAACTGGACACTAGAGGGAGACACTGGAGGGAGACAGGAGACACTAGAGAGACTAGGAGAGACACGTAACGACTAGAGACAGGAGAGAGACGGGACTAGGGCTAAAGATATGGCAGTCAGCTAGGCATGGCTTTTAGCTAAACATGGTTACGATTGCTCTTAACCATGGCAGTCAGCTACACATACACCTAGCTAAACATGTCTTCAGCCCCAACATGCACTAAGCTACACTTACCTAATAGCCCAACACACACTAGGGAATTGGGGGCACAGAAACACCGAGGCGGGAACATGACCAGTGGCTGGGCGAGGCGGGAACATGACCAGTGGCTGGGCGAGGCGGGAACATGACCAGTGGCTGGGCGAGGCGGGAACATGACCAGTGGCTGGGCGAGGCGGGAACATGACCAGTGGCTGGGCGAGGCGGGAACATGACCAGTGGCTGGGCGAGGCGGGAACATGACCAGTGGCTGGGCGAGGCGGGAACATGACCAGTGGCTGGGCGAGGCGGGAACATGACCAGTGGCTGGGCGAGGCGGGAACATGACCAGTGGCTGGGCGAGGCGGGAACATGACCAGTGGCTGGGCGAGGCGGGAACATGACCAGTGGCTGGGCGAGGCGGGAACATGACCAGTGGCTGGGCGAGGCGGGAACATGACCAGTGGCTGGGCGAGGCGGGAACATGACCAGTGGCTGGGCGAGGCGGGAACATGACCAGTGGCTGGGCGAGGCGGGAACATGACCAGTGGCTGGGCGAGGCGGGAACATGACCAGTGGCTGGGCGAGGCGGGAACATGACCAGTGGCTGGGCGAGGCGGGAACATGACCAGTGGCTGGGCGAGGCGGGAACATGACCAGTGGCTGGGCGAGGCGGGAACATGACCAGTGGCTGGGCGAGGCGGGAACATGACCAGTGGCTGGGCGAGGCGGGAACATGACCAGTGGCTGGGCGAGGCGGGAACATGACCAGTGGCTGGGCGAGGCGGGAACATGACCAGTGGCTGGGCGAGGCGGGAACATGACCAGTGGCTGGGCGAGGCGGGAACATGACCAGTGGCTGGGCGAGGCGGGAACATGACCAGTGGCTGGGCGAGGCGGGAACATGACCAGTGGCTGGGCGAGGCGGGAACATGACCAGTGGCTGGGCGAGGCGGGAACATGACCAGTGGCTGGGCGAGGCGGGAACATGACCAGTGGCTGGGCGAGGCGGGAACATGACCAGTGGCTGGGCGAGGCGGGAACATGACCAGTGGCTGGGCGAGGCGGGAACATGACCAGTGGCTGGGCGAGGCGGGAACATGACCAGTGGCTGGGCGAGGCGGGAACATGACCAGTGGCTGGGCGAGGCGGGAACATGACCAGTGGCTGGGCGAGGCGGGAACATGACCAGTGGCTGGGCGAGGCGGGAACATGACCAGTGGCTGGGCGAGGCGGGAACATGACCAGTGGCTGGGCGAGGCGGGAACATGACCAGTGGCTGGGCGAGGCGGGAACATGACCAGTGGCTGGGCGAGGCGGGAACATGACCAGTGGCTGGGCGAGGCGGGAACATGACCAGTGGCTGGGCGAGGCGGGAACATGACCAGTGGCTGGGCGAGGCGGGAACATGACCAGTGGCTGGGCGAGGCGGGAACATGACCAGTGGCTGGGCGAGGCGGGAACATGACCAGTGGCTGGGCGAGGCGGGAACAAGACCAGTGGCTGGGCGAGGCGGGAACATGACCAGTGGCTGGGCGAGGCGGGAACATGACCAGTGGCTGGGCGAGGCGGGAACATGACCAGTGGCTGGGCGAGGCGGGAACATGACCAGTGGCTGGGCGAGGCGGGAACATGACCAGTGGCTGGGCGAGGCGGGAACATGACCAGTGGCTGGGCGAGGCGGGAACATGACCAGTGGCTGGGCGAGGCGGGAACATGACCAGTGGCTGGGCGAGGCGGGAACATGACCAGTGGCTGGGCGAGGCGGGAACATGACCAGTGGCTGGGCGAGGCGGGAACATGACCAGTGGCTGGGCGAGGCGGGAACATGACCAGTGGCTGGGCGAGGCGGGAACATGACCAGTGGCTGGGCGAGGCGGGAACATGACCAGTGGCTGGGCGAGGCGGGAACATGACCAGTGGCTGGGCGAGGCGGGAACATGACCAGTGGCTGGGCGAGGCGGGAACATGACCAGTGGCTGGGCGAGGCGGGAACATGACCAGTGGCTGGGCGAGGCGGGAACATGACCAGTGGCTGGGCGAGGCGGGAACATGACCAGTGGCTGGGCGAGGCGGGAACATGACCAGTGGCTGGGCGAGGCGGCACCAAAAAGCTAGGCGCACTGGGACACTAGGGAGGTAGGAAACACAGAACAGTTAGAGACACAAAAGGGGCTATGGCTGGAGCACGACAGTTAGCTCAACATAGATTTTAGCTAAACACACTCCTAGCCAAACACACACCTAACTACTTACCTGACTCTAGCTAAACACACAAGAACACAGGAGGACAAAAACCACAGTACTTACATACATCTAGAACAGGACTGAATCACCTTCACTAACACAGACACACAGAACATACACAGAAACATTGCCAATGTGAGAGCCCAAGTCAACACAACTTAAGTCAAAATATAAACTAAACCAAGAACAAACCAAAATGCCCACACAAACAGTGACAGTGTAAATCAGACAGTGGTAAAACTAAAAATGCTCGACCCAGTTTCCCAGACTAAACAGCTATTTATAGATGGATTAATGGCTACCTCGGCTCAGGTGTGCACTCGCATCACCTGACCGAGGTGCCTGCTGGGAAACTAAGTCAGCCAACAAAAACTACAAATGAAAAACAGCGACCTCTGGTGGTGGACCCTTACATAAACATGTCAATGGAAAAGATAACCTATATATAAAAAAATTAATATGAAATGTTTGATGGAGTTTGGGGACCTTTCAAATTGTTTTTAAAATGTCATGGAGTTGAAAATATTTTGATAGAAGACCAAGAAAAGACATGGTATTGTATGGTATTGTATATTAATGTAAAATACTGAGAAGCCTTTGGTTTTGTTCTGTTTTGTTTAGCTCATTTGTTTGTTGATTTATGTTTTATCTGGTACATTGATATTTGTATATACACGTGTATAGTTAAAATGCAATAAAAAGCAATACAAAATAAAAAAATCCTTACCACTCTCTATAAAGGGACTATCAAGCGCATCCTGAGCATCTGCATCACTGTCTGGTTTGGGAACTGTGCCATTTTGGATTGCAAGACCCTACAGCGGATTATGAGGACAGCAGAGGAGATCACTGGGTTCTCTCTTCCTTCTATCATAGACATCACATGCTGCCTCTGCAAAGCCATCAACATTGTTCCTGATCGGACACACCCATCAAATTCACTCTTCACACTCGTACCATTTGAAAAAGGGGAACCGAAGCATTCGGGCAATCACATCCAGACTGTGCAACAGCTTCTTTTCACAAGTTATCTGTCTCCCTAACAAAAAATGGACTGGACTGATAAACACACACTCACACACACACACACACACACACACACACACACACACACACACACACAATCACTCAGATGTATCCATTACTTGTTATTTGTAAATAGTTATTTGATCTTTACTTTTTGATGTTTACTGTTTCTCCTCCCACTACCTCAACTCATTACCTCACTACATCATCGCCGCAAAGTATTGAAATCTGTCAGTTTGTCACTCTAGTTTGCACATTTGTATAAGAGGACTTTATGTTTTCTCTTTTGTATGGAATTTAGTTTTCTGTTAACTTAAAAATGTCAATCTGTCTTGTCTCAGGTAGTTGGCTAATTAGGTTGCTTAGTTAGTTAGTTTTTGTTTATTTATGTTGTTAAAATGTAATAAAATAATAAAAATAATAATAAAAGCTTACTTGAACTTGAACTTGGTACCACACATAATATAGCAAACAACAAGCTTTGTGTTCACCCGCATGTGAACCTACACTTTGGGGCACGCCCATTGCGGGGATGCTGGGTGTAGCAATCCTCAGACAGGCATTGCCCCAGAAGAGTTTCAAAAAGGCCTCAGCCGTGTCCCGGGCCCCTAAACTCTTTTTTCTTCACTTTGCTCTGGCATCTCAAGGATATAGGAGGAGGAAGCGCACAAGTGCATTAATTACTGAATTATCCAATCAGCAGTACCGACAAATGTGTGGACAAATGGCGGGGATTTAATCAATGCAAGCTTGTCTTACTGAGAATGTAATATGACCTTCAGAAATGCATATTTTACGCATCAACAGCAAAGGAGTGAATGGGGACAGGAGTGAATTTGACCAGTCATGATGAATCCCAACTTTGGCATTATTTTTAACATTGTTGTGCTTTAATCTGTATGTCAACACATATCGAACTGTAAACTATAAACAATTAAAAGTTGCTTGCTATGTTTATATAATTTTATATTTACTGGAATATGTACTGGAATTCATACCGAATTCTTTTATTATTATAGTCATATTATTTGTTTTAATACTGGGCTGTTGCAACTTCTGTCATTCGTTTTTAAAAGTATGTCAAAACATAAGGGTGTAAATCAGCTTATGTAAAAGTGAATGTAAAAATCTGATTTCTTTTAATGATATATTATGAACACGTAGAAACCTCCTGAAATGGAAACTTCTTAATTTTGGAATACCGAGGTGGTTTAATGATTGTTTTGTAAACAATCACGTATGTAATCCTAATTAACTGTGTGTCAAAAAAAAATCTTATTTTACTTACAAGTGTTGCAAGATCTCCGTGGTCCTGAGCTTGAACAACGCATCTGCTGCACAAGAGTCAAAAAAAAAAAAGCACAAATGTATTAAAGAATTTACTTTTTTAAACATTCAAAACAAAATCATGTCAAAACAAACTGGATGAAAAAAATTATAAAAATGTCATAAATGTGTTTAAGTTCCAAAAAATCAATATATGACTGTTAAAAGAATTCCGTGGTTTTGTTTCCTTATTCACATCACAAATAAAGGTAATTTATTATATGTTAAAAAATGTCATGTAAAACGTAAATCTACTTGAAGGTAGGAGAATACAAATCATTGTACAGAAACATTGTACATTGATTTAGCGTCAGCAGTTTTATTTGGGTATCAGAAGCCTAAAGCCTAATTTCCAACACATTCATGCATTCTGACATGGATGTTGACAAACTACATTTTTGTGATTGTTTTTGACATTTTCACAATTAAAACAGCATATAAACTTATTTTGTATGTAATACACTTTATCTCACCATCAATAAGCATAAAAATCAAAAGAATCACTATTTCCAACACATTCATGCATTCTAACATGCATCTTGAAAAACAACTTTTTTGTTATTTTTTTAACATTTTCACAATGAAAAATGAACATAAACTAATTTTGTATGTTGTACATGACAATACATTAGTAGTGTCAGAAAACCGCTTTCTTGAGCTCGTACAGCGCTAAGAAAACAGCAAACGATTTATTTCACCATCAATAAGAATAAAAGTCAAAGGAATGACTATTTCCAACACAGTCATGCATTCTGACATACACGTTAAAAAACAACTTTATTGTCATTGTTTTTGACATTTTCACCATGAAAATTGAACATAAACTAGTTTTGTATGTTTTTTTTATGACAATATATTAGTGGTGTCAGAAAACCGCTTTCCTGAGCTCGTACTGCGTTAAAAACAAACATTTTAACTCTCCTTCAGCAGTATAAAAGTCAATTTCCAACACATTCATGAATTATGGTATACTAGTTGAAAAACTAATTTTTTGTAATTTTCAACTTTTCATCCTAAAAAAAAATGCATATAAGCTCATTTTGTATGTTATACGTGGTAATGCATTAGTTGTGTAAGAAAACCGCTGCCCTGAGCTCGTACATTACATAAAGTCACATCTGGATCTTCTAGATCTAATCGAACTGGACACTTTTGACTGGTCATTGGCCTTACTAAACTGGAGGTCAGATGTTTTAGGTCATTTGCAAAATCCACTCAATGGACATATACTCTCCACTCATTGCATATACTACTCCACACACACACACACACACACACACACTGTAAAAATCGTTCCTGTTAAATAACAATAGATTATTGGCAGCACAGTTGGCAGCAATCTACTGTAATTTTACAGTACTCATACTGTTAAATTACAGTTTATTAATGTATACATAAAACACTTTATTTCTGTAATTTATACATTTTACAGCAGAATACTGGCAGCACAGACAACAGCAATTTACTGGAATTTTACAGTATACATTCATATTTATACAGTATTTATTTTACAGTAAAAATGAAATGCATAATCCCAGATTAACTTTAATTTTCTTTGTTAATAAATAATAAAATAACTTGGTATTTAAAATAAAAAATCTACGATATAAATCTTATTATATGAAAAAAAATCCAGATAAAAGTAGAAAAGTATTGCTATATAAATATCTATAAAATATACAATAAACATGTCAGAAATAATATAAAACAAAAACATTTATTAAAAATTAGAGTGAAAAAATCACCTAAGGAACGAGCCACCGAAAATAATTATGTAAAGTAAAAACAATAGCAATATATAAATCTTAAGTTGCAAATCAGAGGCATGATTATGGCAATTAATTTTTCTTGCATTAAATTGCATAATATCGGCTGCTCAAACCAAGGCAACACATACAATAATGTTAAAACACTACAAGCGTTTTAAATTGTAAAAATGTTCAGTAATAACAACAATACAAGTAATACGAAAACAGTACAGTACAAGTAACATTTTCATATTTACTTTCTACGTGTCCTTGGCTCATTGGTTTGCTACAGGTTTATTCCAGAGTTTATTGCAAAAACGCAGTAATTCAGAAACTTTCTCTGGAGTTGTCAGGCAACAATAACAACTCAGATGTTTAGGTGATATTCACACAGCATTGTCTAACAAAAACAGGTCCCAACCCATTTCTAACATTAACAAAATTTGCTTAACAACTTTTCTGAAATTTTAAGGTTAGCCTCAAATATAATAAAAAATCATTAACTACATGATTAACTCCATAGTACCTGATCAGGATAAATAATAAGTATATAATTTTTAGTTATAAATAACTATATAGATAGGAAATAACTTTGAACATGCAGTATTTAATCAATTCTATGAAAAGTTATATCTAAGGCCATAATAACTTCTGGGATTTGGGGATGACGACACTGTGTAATTGGCAGTTTGTTATACCACCTGTACAAATCTTTGCATCTAAACTTCAAATCATATATCAAGTGAATTAAATTCATGGTAATATATTTTATACACAAAAACAACATGCTCCCTCACATTTTAAACAATGGGCCACCAAAATTTTGTCCATTAATAATGATGGTTAACATCTAACATGAAATAATGAACTCTATTTAACATTAAAAAAGGCAATTTAAAACAATGTAAGAAGGCTTGATGAGAGCAAAATTCATAAAAATATAAATGCTCAAGTTACTCACATGTCAGCACTAAAGTATGTTCTAAACACATGTTTAAAAGGTTTAAATTACTGTTCAGTTTGTTGGTGCAGATCCCGATAATCGCAGAGTTGAAGACGAAGGACTTCCTCATGCGTCCTCTTCAGAATGAAAGCTTTATAAATAAGTAATGACATTTGCAGCAAGTTCACATATACTTGACTGAAAATTATCTTTTAAACTGCTGCTTCTAAAACTTATGTTTAGAATAACACGAAACAAATTACTTTGTTAGAACAGTAATGATATTTAATCAGCTTTGCACTTATACACTCCAATCAGTTTCCAAAAAAAAAACAACTGAAATGTATGGTTATTAAAAACATTAACAAATAGGACTAGACCACAATGCATTGCAAAATACAGAAGACTACTGTTAAAAAGTGCAAATTATTTCCCAGAATGCATTGTGTTCTACAGCGCATCACTGTCAGATTGTGGCTGTTTTTAAACAAAAATTTTTTACAGTGCAGTGCACACACATACTGCACACACACACACACACACACACACACAAACACACACACACACACACACACACGCACAAACATACTTACACACCTGCATGTCTGGGCCTTGAGAGTGGCTCAGGGACTTCACAGGGGATATTGCTGCATAAGCATTCACACATACATGTCAAACTGTCATCAAACTGAATAATTTTCACTGAATACCATTGGCCTAACTCAACAGGAGGTCGGATATTTTCGGACAATTGAAAAATCGACACGCAATACACAGACGCAGACACACACACACACACACTACAGACATACTCTACAAACAAACACATACTACACACACTAAACTCTATGTACACTACACACACACACACACACAAACAAACACAAATGAAATAGGTAGTTGGGCACGCTCATTGTTGCTTGTTCTGACACGTCCAGACATGACGATACCTTAAACTTAAAAAGGCACATATGTTGTAAGGTGCGCCGAAGTGGCGATGGCACAAGTGCTTGGGCCAGTTCTTCATTCAACTATTTTTCTTCTTTTTTTTTTTTAAGTCTGCAGGGCCAACTTCTTAGTTTTTATCTTTAAAGAGGTCTTGGTGGACTACCAGACTGGGGTGTAATATGTGCCGCCCTGGGACCCATGAGTGTTCCTCACCTGACCGTGCATGCAGGATCCCCATTGTGATGTTGAAGTTCTGCACAGAACTGGCTTAAGCGAGCTTGAGGAGGTGTTTATTTTCATAAACCGGAGAGTGACCAACGCTATGCAACAGAAATTAAATCTTCGTTGTATCTTCAATGGCCCGATGTACTTTCTAGCCTTCAATGTTCAGTGGGTGATTCTTGGACAATTCCTAGACCCACTGTTCTGGATGAGACTTTGGCCTATAGGGCCTTGTTCTGAGAACATGAGTAGATGGTAGCCAAATTGGCTGCAGGGATTGTGGTGGGGAGGGGGACAGTTTTTGACCCTACCTATTTAAGAATACCTCCTATAAGTCCACCTGTTTGTGAAACACTGGGGAAGGAGGTTGTGATTGGTTCAGATAGATCAGACCCTATGACTACCTGCTCGACAAGATGGCTGCGGCTTACTATAGAACGCTAACCACCTAGCACATCATACAGCGTTTCGGACTTATCCGTTTGCTTCTCATTTCTGTGCCACAAGGGTGGCTCCTAGCAAAGGTTGCAAAAGGTAGCCTGCAGCAAAAATCTGAGCCGCTCAATTTACACTCTTTACACACTATCCACACACACACATACTACACACTCGCCACAGACACAAATACTACTCATCCTCCCCTTTACACATACTATACAAACACACTGCAAACAGAATATTTAGACATGCATATTACACATATATAAACACAGACGCTCACTACACACACTTACATACACACACATACACACACATGTATATGTGTATGTTTACAGAGTACACATACACATCCTGCTCAAACAATGACCTGCCCAAGCACCTGCGGCATTAAAGGCACCACCAAACCTGGTCCACATTGAGTGACAACAAGCAATGGTGCACCAGAAAGACACATAATGCCATGATGATGGCTTAAACTTGTCATATTTATTTAAGATTTCCTAGCTGCCTTTGAACCCGCCAGAGTGCTGCACAGGACTGGCTTGAGCGAGCTTGAGGAGGTGTTTATCAATGGACCAGAAAGTGACCGCTGGTACACAACCAAAATCAAATCTTTGTTGGCCCGATGTACCGATGTACATTCTTGCCTTCAACCTTCAACAGGTGGTTATTGGGGAACTCCTAGACCCACTGTTCTGGGTGAGGCTCTGGGCCCTTGCTTTGAGAACATGGATAGATGGTAGCCAAATTGGCTGCAGGGAGCAGATTGATCATAGAAAAAGATCCTAGGATTTTTGTGGGGGAAGGGACACAGTTTTTGGCCCTACCTTCTTGAGAATACCTCCTATAAGTCCACCTGTTTGCAAAACACTGGGGAATGTGGTTGTGGGTGGTTCAGATAGCTCAGACTCTATGACTCTATCTGCACAACCAGATGGCACGAGTAACCCATGAATTTCCACAAATGTGCTGTAGCCCACTATACAATACCCACCACCTAACACAACCTAGCCCTTGCTTAAAAAGAAATGATTTTCATTTTTATGCTCCCCCTTCACCTAGCAGGAAAACACACACATATCCTTCACAAATATAATTATTCATATTTTACACAAACATACAGACACACACACACACACTAATCTCACACACACACACACACACACACACACACACACACAGACACACACGCGCATTTACTACATACTACTCCCACACATACACAAATAGAACACACACACTACACATATTACACACACTACATCATACACTACATATTTTTCCAGAGGTGGAAAGAGTAAAAAAAATTATTTAAGTAAAAGTACTGTTACTTTAATGAACTTTTACTGAAGAACAAGCAAAGTTACCCTTATAAAAAGCTACTCAGGTAAAAGTAAAAAGTAGCTCATTAAAAATGTAATCAGAGTAAAAGTTACTGAGTTACTTTATTTTTTTAACAGCGGGGGTGGGATGAGGGATAGAACACCCTTGCATAATAAATTTGTTCTGTTTGCTGTGCTTGAAATCAAAGTGGTCGCTTAAATATGACCAGGGGTTCGCTTCATAAGAATTTGTTGGCATTTCACTTTCAGCTGTGTCTGCATCCCTGACATCTGTTTTGTCCGTCTCCATCATTCTTGTGAATTTAGCACGTTTGTTCTCCTCGCCCATCAATCAATCAGTGCAGTGGTTTCCGAGGTGCAATTTTTTCCCCTCCCTGTTGTATTATTTGTATTATTTTTCCTTTTCACTCATTTATTTTTTACTCAGTAGTGAATATGATTTTAAATGTTGTGAAGTACAATACTTTAAACAAAACATACTTAAGTAAAAGTAAAATTACAGATTTTAAAAACTACTTTTAAAAATAGAAGTACACAAAAAATCTACTCAATTACAGTAATGCAATTAAATGTAAATGTAATTCATTACTTTTCGACTTTGCATATTAGACACACATATCCTACATATCCTAAACACACACACACATTTTACATACTACACCCACACACAAACACACACACACATTTTACATACTACACCCCCACAGGATATACACACACACACTAGGCATAAACACAGACACACCCAACCACTTATGCTAAACATACAGTACACATCCTACACACACACACTTTGCACACTGTACACATTCTACGCACACCCTACGCATTCTACAGAAATGATGCACCAGTGCCTTTACATTTGCCATCAAGCAATCAATACTTATGACGATGCCTTAAACTTAGTTGCTATATTTAGTGACATCAGTGCCCGAGCAACATCCTTAAAAGGCACACAGGTTGTGCTGTGCTCCAGTTGGAGGGACGGTAAGACCCCTCAAATCTCTAAGACACTGATATTACCCGATGGCACTGGTGCTTGGGCATGCTCATTGTTGCGTGCAACTATATTTCCGCTTTTTATTTTAAAATGCCACAGTGCCATTCTTGCCGTTCATCTTCAGAGCGAGAAATACCTACTGTAGCCTAGCATGGTAAATGTATGTCATCTATCATGGTTCCTGGATGTAAAAGGCTTCGTGTTCTTGATCAACTGACCAGTGTTTACAGTTGATGCTTTAGGGACACCTGGTTCTGAAACAGGTCAAACCTGGCCAATAGAAGCCATCTCTGCTCTTCAGAACTGTTGTGAAAACACTGACTAAACCATGTTTAGGAAAGCTGCAACTTACGGCAACTTTGCTGACTTGGGGGAGTACCCGACATCAGTGACTAGCTACATCCAGTGCATCACTGGCGCCAGTCTGCAAGAACATCATCTCATGAACAAAGCAGAAACTGTGGATTTACTGTGGATGTGCATGCACTTCTGAAGATCTGAGCCTCTGCCATCAGAGTGGGGGGCAAGGTGGCCCAAAGAACAGCAAGGGCCAAACTTTCCTGGGCCATGAGAGAGGCCCAGAGAAACCCAAACCACTTCAGGGACAGCGGTGACATACGGCGCATGTGGCAGGGCATACAAGCCATCACCAACTACGAGACATCATCACCTGGCTGTGACAGTGACAGCTTCCTTCCAGATGTACTAAACAGCTTCTATTCTCAGTTCGACATGCAGAACGACGTGTCGGCGAGGAAGACCTACCGTCCTCCCAACGACCAGGTGCTGGTCATTTTTTAAAAGGTTTTTAACAAAATAATTATCTTAACATTTTAAAATGTATATTTTCATCAATACTATCATCCCCCAACACCTGACCGGGAAGCTGAACCTGTTGGGCCTGAATGCCCCACTCTGAACGAGGTTCTCTTATCCGGACTTTCTGACCGGAAACCCTTAATCAGTGTGGATCAGGAACTCCCTGACCAACCTCCCACACCACATTGAAGGCACTGAGTACTGTGGCTCAGTTCCCTGCTGATCTCACTGCTCACTTACGCCTGTAAGTGACACACAGTTCCAACCACATCAAGTTTGCTGATGACACTAATGTGGTGGGTCTCATCAGCAAGAAAGATGAGTCAGCATTATGGAGACGAAGTACAGAGGCTAACGGACTGGTGTAGGGACAACAAACTGTATCTGAATGTTGCTAAAACAAAAGCAATGGTTGGTGACTTCAGGAGGACATGGAGCATCCACTCTCCAATCTGGTACATTGATATTTGTATATACACGTGTATAGTTAAAATGCAATAAAAAGCAATACAAAATAAAAAAATCCTTACCACTCTCTATAAAGGGACTATCAAGCGCATCCTGAGCATCTGCATCACTGTCTGGTTTGGGAAATGTGCCATTTTGGATCGCAAGGCCCTACAGCGGATTATGAGGACAGCAGAGGAGATCACTGGGTTCTCTCTTCCTTCTATCATAGACATCACATGCTGCCTCTGCAAAGCCATCAACATTGTTCCTGATCGGACACACCCATTAAATTCACTCTTCACACTCGTACCATTTGGAAAAAGGTACCGAAGCATTCGGGCAATCACATCCAGACTGTGCAACAGCTTCTTTTCACAATTTATTCGTCACCCTAACAAGAAAAGGGCCTGGACTGACAAACACACACACGCACACGCACACACACACACACACAATCACTTAGATGTACCATTACTTGTTATTTGTATTTGATCTTTACTTTTTGATGTTTACAGTTTCTCCTCCCACTACCTCAACTCATTACCTCATTACATCATCGCCGCAAAGTATCATCGCCACAAAGTAGAGTCAGTTTGTCACTCTAGTTTGCACATTTGTATAAGAGGACTTTATGTTTTCTCTTTTGTATGGAATTTAGTTTTCTGTTAACTTAAAAATGTCAATCTGTCTTGTCTCAGGTAGTTGGCTAATTGGGTTGGTTAGTTAGTTAGTTTTTGTTTATTTATGTTGTTAAAATGTAATAAAATTATAAAAATAATAATAAAAGCTTACTTGAACTTAAACACATAATATAGCAAACAACAAGCTTTGTGTTCACCCACATGTGAACCTACACCTTGGGGCACGCCCATTGCGGGGATGCTGGGTGTAGCAATCCTCAGACAGGCATTGCCCCAGAAGAGTTTCAAAAAGGCCTCAGTTGTGTCCTGGGCCCCTAAACTCTTTTTTCTTCACTTTGCTCTGGCATCTCAAGGATATAGGAGGAGGAAGCGCACAACTGCATTAATTACTGAATTATCCAATCAGCAGTACCGACAAATGTGTGGACAAATAGCGGGGATGTAATCAATGCGAGCTTGTCTTACTGAGAATGTAATATGACCTTCAGAAATGCATATTTAGCACATCAACAGCTAATGAGTGAAAGAGGACACAAATTGATACATTTGACCAGTCATGATGAATCCCAACTTTGGCATTATTTTTAACATTGTTGTGCTTTAATCTGTATGTCAACACATATCGAACTGTTAACTATAAACAATTAAAAGTTGTTTGTTATGTTTATATATTTTCATATTTATTTGAATATGTTCTTATTCGCACCGAATTATTTTATGATTATAGTCATATTTTATTTTTTGATACTCTATATTGTTTTTTTAATGGTCATGGGCGGTTGCAAAAGCATTTTTATGAATATCATATTGTGTATGTTACAAATAAAATTAGAATTTGATTTGAAACAAAAATTCACATAATTAACATGATCTATTAAATAAACATCATGGTAACAACTTCTTTCATTCGTTTTTAAAAGTATGTCAAAACATAAGGGTGCAAATCAGCTTATGTAAAAGTAAATGTGAAAATCAGATTTCAGTTTTGTAAACAATCACGTATGTAATCCTAAATAACTGTGTGTCAAAAAAAAAATTTTACACATCAAATTTTACTTTCTCCGTGGTCTTGAGCTTGAACAACGCGAAGAATCCGCCTGCTTTGTGCGTCCGCTGCACAAGGGTCAAAGAAAAAAAAAAGCACAAATGTATTAAAGAATTTACTTTTTTAAACATTCAAAACGAAATCATGTCAAAACAAACTGAATAAAAAAAATTATAAAAATGTCATAAATGTGTTCCAAAAAATCTATATCAATAATTCATGCATTCTGACATACATGTTGAAAACACCTTTTTTGTTATTATTTTTGTTAATATTTTAACAATGAAAAATGCATATGAACTGTATGTGTTACATGACAATACATGAGTAGTGTCAGAAAACCGCTTTCCTGAGCTCTTACAGCGCTAAGAACACGGTAAAGGCTTTTTCTCACTGTCAGGCGCATAAGACTCACACGAATGATAATTTCCAACACATTCATGCAGTCTGCCATGCATGTTAAAAAAACTACTTTTTGTTATTGTTGTTGACATTTTGATTATAAAAAAATAATATAAACTTGTTTTGTATGTGTTACATGACAATACATTAGTAGTGTCAGAAAACCGCTTTCCTGAGCTCTTACAGCGCTAAGAACACGGCAAACGCTTTTTCTCACGGTCAGGAGAATAAATGTAAAACGAATGATAATTTCCACTACATTCATGCAGTCTGACATTCATGTTGAAAAACAATTTTTTTGTCATTGTTTTTGACATTTTCACCATGAAAAAAAATAATATAAACTTATTTTGTATGTGTTACATGACAATACATTAGTAGTGTCAGAAAACCGCTTTCCTGAGATCGTACAGCGCTAAGAAAACAATATTCCCAACACATTCATGGATTCTGACATACATGTTGAAAAACAACTTTTTTGTTATTGTTTTTGACATTTTTACCATGAAAAATGAATATGAACTAATAATGTATTGTCATGTGTTTTTCATGACAATACATTACTAGTGTCAGAAAACCGCTTTCCTGAGCTCGTACAGCGCTAAGAACACGGCAAATGCTTTTTCTCACGGTCAGAAGCATAAATGTCAGAGGAATGATAATTTCCACTACATTCATGCAGTCTGACATGCATGTTGAAAAACAACTTTTTTGTTATTGTTTTTGGCATTTTTACCATGAAAAATGAATATGAACTACTAATGTATTGTCAAGTATGTTTTTCATGACAATACATTAGAAGTGTCAGAAAACCGCTTTCCTGAGCTCTTACAGCGCTAAGAACACGGCAAAGGCTTTATCTTTCCATCAAAAGGGATAAAAGTCAAAGGAATCAATTTTTCCAGCACATTCATGGATTCTGACATACATGTTGAAAAACAACTTTTTTGTTATTGTTTTTGAAATTTTTACCATGAAAAATGAATATGAACTAATAATGTATTGTCATGTATGTTTTTCATGACAATACATTACTAGTGTCAGAAAACCGCTTCCCTGAGCTCGTACAGCGCTAAGAACACGGCAAACGCTTTTTCTCACGGTCAGGAGCATAAATATCAAACGAATGATAATTTCCACTACATTCATGCACTCTGACATGCATGTTAAAAAAACTACTTTTTTGTTATTGTTGTTGACATTTTGATTATAAAAAAATGATATAAACTAATTTTGCATGTGTTACATGACAATACATTAGTAGTGTCAGAAAACCGCTTTCCTGAGCTCTTACAGCGCTAAGAACACGGCAAAGGCTTTATCCCACGGTCAAGCGCATAAGACTCACACGAATGATAATTTCCAACACATTCATGCAGTCTGACATGCATATTAAAAAAACTATTTTTTTGTTATTGTTGTTGACATTTTGATTATAAAGAATTAATATAAACTTATTTTGTATATGTTACATGACAATACATTAGTAGTGTCAGAAAACCGCTTTCCTGAGCTCGTACAGCGCTAAGAACACGGCAAACGCTTTTTTCACGGTCAGGAGCATGAATATCAAACGAATGATAATTTCCTCTACATTCATGCACTCTGACATGCATGTTAAAACAATTACTTTTTTGTTATTGTTGTTGACATGTCGATTATAAAAAAATGATATAAACTCATTTTGCATGTGTTACATGAAACATACATAACATAGTGTCAGAAAACCGCTTTCCTGAGCTCGTACAGCGCTAAGAACAAACGTTTTAACTCTCCTTCAGCAGTCTAAAAGTCAATTCCCAACACATTCATGAATTATAGTAACTTTTTATCTTTTTATCAACTTTTTATCCTTAAAAATTGCATATAAGCTCATTTTGTATGTTATACGTGGTGATGCATTAGTTGTGTAAGAAAACCGCTGCCATGAGCTCGTACATCACATAAAGTCACATCTGGATCTTCTAGATCTAATTGAACTGAACACTTTTAACTGGTCATTGGCCTTACTAAACTGGAGGTCAGATGTTTTAGGTCATTTGCAAAATCCACTCAATGGACATATACTCTCCACTCATTGCATATACTACTCCACACACACACACACACACACACACACACACACACACACTGTAAAAACCGTTCCTGTTAAAAAACATTAGATTATTGGCAGCACAGTTGGCAGCAATCTACTGTAATTTTACAGTACTCATACTGTTAAATTACAGTTTATTAATGTATACATAAAACACTTTATTTTTGTAATTTATACAATTTACAGCAGAATACTGGCAGCACAGACAACAGCAATTTACTGGAATTTTACAGTATACATTCATATTTATACAGTATTTATTTTACAGTAAAAATGAAATGCATAATCCCAGATTAACTTTTATTTTCTCTGTTAATAAATAATATAATAACGAGATTTAAAATAAAAAAATCTACGATATAAATCTTATTATATTAAAAAATCCAAATAAAAGTAAAAAAGTATTGCTATATAAATATCTATAAAATATACAATAAACATGTCAGAAATGATATAAAACAAAAACCTTTATTAAAAATTGGAGTCAAAAAATCACCTAAGGAACGAGCCACCGAAAATAATTATGTAAAGTAAAAACAATAGCAATATATAAATCTTAAGTTGCAAATCAGAGGCATGATTATGGCAATTAATTTTTCTTGCATTTAATTGCATAATATCGGCTGCTCAAACCAAGGCAACACATAAAATCTTGTTAAAACACTACAAGCGTTGTAAATTGTAAAAATGTTCAGTAATAATAACAATACAAGTAATACGAAAACAGTACAGTACGAGTAACATTTTCCTATTTACTTTCTACGTGTCCTTGGCTCATTGGTTTGCTACAGGTTTATTCCAGAGTTTATTGCAAAAACGCAGTAATTCAGAAACTTTCTCTGGAGTTGTCAGGCAACAATAACAACTCAGATGTTTAGGTGATATTCACACAGCATTGTCTAACAAAAACAGGTCCCAACCCATTTCTAACATTAACAAAATTTGCTTAACAACTTTTCTGAAATTTTAAGGTTAGCCTCAAATATAATAAAAAATCATTAACTACATGATTAACTCCATAGTACCTGATCAGGATAAATAATAAGTATATAATTTTTAGTTATAAATAACTATATAGATAGGAAATAACTTTGAACATGCAGTATTTAATCAATTCTATGAAAAGTTATATCTAAGGCCATAATAACTTCTGGGATTTGGGGATGACGACACTGTGTAATTGGCAGTTTGTTATACCACCTGTACAAATCTTTGCATCTAAACTTCAAATCATATATCAAGTGAATTAAATTCATGGTAATATATTTTATACACAAAAACAACATGCTCCCTCACATTTTAAACAATGGGCCACCAAAATTTTGTCCATTAAAAATGATGGTTAACATCTAACATGAAATAATGAACACTATTTAACATTAAAAAAGGCAATTTAAAACAATAAAAATATAAATGCTCAAGTTACTCACATGTCAGCACTGAAGTACGTTCTAAACACATGTTCACAAACTTGTTAAGCATCAACATCATGCATTGGTTCTGGTACTACAACCTTTATGAATAAAATACTGTCAAGCAAATAAAGAAAAAGGTTTAAATTACTGTTCAGTTTGTTGGTGCAGATGCCGATAATCGCAGAGTTGAAGACGAAGGACTTCCTCGTGCGTCCTCTTGAGAATGAAAGCTTTATAAATAAGTAATGACATTTGCAGCAAGTTCACATATACTTGACTGAAAATAATCTTTTAATCTTCTGCTTCTAAAACTTATGTTTAGAATAACACGAAACAAATTACTTTGTTAGAACAGTAATGATATTTAATCAGCTTTGCACTTATACACTCCAATCAGTTTCCAAAAAAAAAAAAAAACTGAAATGTATGGTTATTAAAACCATTAGCAAATAAGACTAGACCACAATGCATTGCAAAATACAGAAGACTACTGTTGAAAAGTGCAAATTATTTCCCAGAATGCATTGTGTTCTACAGCGCATTACTGTCAGATTGTGGCTGTTTTTAAACGAATTTTTTTTACAGTGCAGTGCACACACATACTGCACACACACACACACACACACACACGCACAAACACACTCACACACCTGCATGTCTGGGCCTTGAGAGTGGCTCAGAGACTTCACAGGGGATATTGCTGCATAAACATTCACACATACATGTCAAACTCTGTACACTTCTAAATGTCATCAAACTGAATAATTTTCACTGAATACCATTGGCCTAACTCAACAGGAGGTCGGATATTTTCGGACAATTGAAAAATCAACACGCAATACACAGACACACACACACACACACACACTACAGACATACTCTACAAACAAACACATACTACACACACTAAATTCTATGTACACTACACACACACACACACACACACAAACAAACACAAATGAAATAGGTAGTTGGGCATGCTCATTGTTGCTTGTAACTATTTTTCTTCTTTTTATTTTTAAGGCCATAAGGATAACCTCTTGGCTTCAACCTTCAGAGGATGGTCCTTGGGGAACTCCTAGACTTTTCTGGGTGAGGCTCTGGGTCCTTAGGGCTTGCTCTGAAAACATGGCTCTGCATTTCAACAAAGATACTACTATGAAACGCTCACCAACTAGCACATTACACAGCGCTTCGGCCACACATACAAACACACACACACACACCACACAAGCATATCATATACACACACATGTCTCACACACATCAGATATCCTATACAAACACCACCTGTTCAAACACCTGCGCCATTACAGTCAGCACCCAACCTGTCCCACATTAAGTGACAGATAGCAATAGATAAGCAATCCAGAAGGACACGTCCGGACATGACGATACCCTAAACTTAAAAAGGCACATATGTTGTAAGGTGCGCCGAAGTGGCGATGGCACAAGTGCTTGGGCCAGTTCTTTATTCAACTATTTTTCTTCTTTTTTTTTTAAGTCTGCAGGGCCAACTTCTTAGTTTTTATCTTTAAAGAGGTCCTTGGTGGACTACCAGACTGGGGTGTAATATGTGCCGCCCTGGGACCCATGAGTGTTCCTCACCTGACCGTGCATGCAGGATCCCCATCGTGATGTTGAAGTTCTGCACAGAACTGGCTTAAGCGAGCTTGAGGAGGTGTTTATTTTCATCAACCGGAGAATGACCAACGCTATGCAACAGAAATTAAATCTTCGTTGTATCTTCAATGGCCCGATGTACTCTCTAGGCTTCAATGTTCAGTGGGTGATTCTTGGACAATTCCTAGACCCACTGTTCTGGATGAGACTTTGGCCTATAGGGCCTTGTTCTGAGAACATGAGTAGATGGTAGCCAAATTGGCTGCAGGGATTGTGGTGGGGAGGGGGACAGTTTTTGGCCCTACCTCTTTAAGAATACCTCCTATAAGTCCACCTGTTTGTGAAACACTGGGGAAGGAGGTTGTGATTGGTTCAGATAGATCAGACCCTATGACTATCTGCTCGACAAGATGGCTGCGGCTTACTATAGAACGCTAACCACCTAGCACATCATACAGCGTTTCGGACTTATCCGTTTGCTTCTCATTTCTGTGCCACAAGGGTGGCTCTGTCACGAGCCAGCTACCTCCTGCAAGCACCTCGCAACCCTAACTCCACCCCGGAGTTTTCAGCACGCCCAGCGTTCATCACGGCACACCTGGATCTGATTACGGATCACCCCTAGGCTTTAAAAGCAAGTTGAGCGCACCTGATGGTGCCGCAGTGTCTCGCTCGTGTGCCTTACGTCTTTGTGTATATTATTGATTCCCTGGATTTTGTCTCGTTGCCGACCCAGCTCCCCTTCGGATTCCTCTTTCGTCTCGTCCCTTCTGCTTACCTTGCCTGATTCTCGGACTGATTCCCGTGTATGACCCTGCCTGTATTAGTTTCCTGACTTCAGACTCGCCCTTTGGATTTGTTTGTTCACGCGGCTGGATCTACTGGTTATCGACTCGTACCTGGTTAAAGACGCCGATTGTGTTTTTCGGTTCACGGCCAGTGACGCACCCCGCCGCGGCGCAAGAAGACTTCCGCCTCTTCGGAGGACCTCCCTCGACGTGCGCCGTGCTCATACTTCTCACGGACGTGAGTCGGAAACCCCTGCACCTCCATCCTCGATCGCAAAGCGGACCCACGTCAGAAATCCGCATAGTGCTTGCGGCTCTCCGCGCTACATCCGAGGATAATTCGTGCGCTCCCACTTCCGGGTTCACGGAGGATCCCCTGATGTCGTTGCCCGGACTCCCAGCTACGTCACAAGGTATTCCCCAAAGCACCCTGTGCACGCCTTGACTGACTCTCTCACACACACACGCGCCGCTTCCCTGCTGCGCGCTTACTCTCTCACACACACACACACTCCCCCTGTGGCTGTAACTTAACCCTTTAATCCCCTAATAAATTCCCTTGAGAGTATCTGTGTCTGCTATTGGGTCCTTTTCTCTCCTGCCTTTTCCCCCTCCATGACAGTACACTGCGGCCATGGCAGACCCAGCAGACACTTTTTCCCCCAGGACGGGCCTCCGCGCCAAACTCCAGTCCAGGACGAGTAACCGATCCGAGGCTAGGCTTCGTCAGACTGTCGCCCAACAGGGTGCTCTTATTAATTCTCAGCAGCAAAGCCTCCAACAGATGTCACAAAGTCTGTCACAGTTGTCAGCCCAGTTTCAGCAGGTCTGTTCGGTTCTCCCAGCTACACTCGCACCCCTGGCTCAGCATGACCGCCCAGCACGGCATGAACCTCGCCTACCAAACCCTCAACCCTACGGCGGAGACCCTGGCAACTGCCGCTCATTTTTATCACAATGCTCTCTGCTACTTGAACTCCAACCCTCGGCTTTTCCTACGGAGCGCTCTAAGGTGGCATACATAATCACCCTGCTTACGGAGAGAGCCAGGGAGTGGGGAACAGCCGTCTGGGACGCTAACGACCCTTGCTGCGCCACCTTCAGCGCTCCCATGTGGGAAGGGAGGCCGCTAGGCAGCTCTTGGAGCTCCGTCAGGGTTCCCGATCTGCTTATGACTACGCCATTGAGTTCCGAACCCTGGCAGCCGCCGCTCAGTGGGACACTCAGGCGCTTTACGATACCTTTCTGAATGGGCTCTCTGAACCAGTTAAGGACCAGCTGGTGTCTCAGCAGCTTCCTGGAGACCTGAACGGGTTGATGGACCTTGCAGGGCGAGTGGATTCACGCCTCCGACGTAGGCACCGCACTTTTAGCCAGACCGGGCAACGGGTTGGAACTTCTTCCTCACTGACCATGCCAGTGGCCTCCCCTGCTGAGCCCATGCAGATCGGACGAACCCGGATCTCACCAGAGGAACGGCAACGCCGGATGCAGGCGGGAGCATGCCTCTACTGTGGTCAGGTTAGGCACTTGCGTCTGCAATGCCCGGTAAAAGCCAGGCCCCCTCAGTGAACCTAGGCACACTGGAGGGGCACACCCAAGAGCAGCTGCCTAGAAGCCGTCCAGTCCTTCCCGTCACGCTCTTCCTAGGCAATCAGCCCCACATAGCCCATGCCCTCGTCGACTCCGGTTCCGACCAGAATATGATCAGCGCCACAAGGGTCAAGGAACTATGCATTCCTACTCTTCCCCTGAACACCCCATTGTCCGTCCACGCCCTTGATGGCACACCATCCCTCCGATTACCTGAAGCACCACTCCGGTAACCCTAAGGACCTCTGGGAATCACTCGGAAGAGATTTCCTTTCTCGTTATGGATAGAGCTCAGTGCCAGTTGGTGCTTGGTCGTCTGTGGCTTGTTCGTCACAACCCGCGCGTGGACTGGAGGAACAATGCCATACTCGAATGGAGCCCTTTCTGCCTGGCCTCTTGCCTGAAATCTTCTCTTTGTCCCACCGTAACATCAGGACCCCCTGAAGATTTTCCCGACCTTTCCGTGCTCCCTCATGACTACATCGACCTCAAGGCTGTGTTCAGTAAGTCCCGGGCCGTCTCTCTTTCACCTCATCGTCCGTACGATTGTGCAATTGACCTCCTGCCTGGCACTACCCCGCCCCAGGGCCGTCTCTTCTCACTTTCACATACTGAAAGGAGGGCCATGGACCAATACATCTTTGAGTCATTAGCCGCCGGCATCATTAGACCATCTTCATCACCCGCTGGGGCGGGGTTTTTCTTCGTGGCCAAAAAAGATGGTACCCTCCGTCCTTGCATAGACTACAGGGGGCTGAATGACATCACCGTACAAAATCGGTACCCCCTGCCCCTGATGTCCACAGCCTTCGACCTCCTGCAGGGGGCCCAATTCTTCACGAAATTGGATCTTCGCAGCGCCTATCACCTGGTCAGGATAAGAGAAGGGGACGAGTGGAAGACCGCCTTTATCACCCCATCGGGTCATTACGAATATCTGGTCATGCCGTTTGGGTTAGCCAACGCCCCGGCCGTGTTCCAAGCCCTAGTCAATGACGTCCTCAGGGATTTTATAAACGTCTTTGTCTTTGTATATCTAAACGACATCCTCATCTTCTCGCGTTCCCTGGAGGAACACAAGATACATGTCCGTCAGGTTCTCCAGAGGCTGCTTGAGAATCAGCTGTTCGTCAAGGTCGAAAAATGCGAGTTCCATAGTAGCACAGTCTCCTTCCTGGGCTTCATTGTTGCCCTGTTTAGGATACAAATGGACCCTGCCAAGCTGAAGGCAGTCACGGGCTGGCCTGCCCCAACAACACGCAAAGAACTACAGCGCTTCCTGGGGTTCACTAATTTTTATAGGCGGTTCATCCGCAATTATAGCTCAGTAGCCGCTCCACTCATCTCGCTAACTTCAGCCAAGACCCCATTCATCTGGTTGGAGGAAGCGGCCAGGTCCTTTCAGGATCTGAAGAGGCGATTCACTTCAGCTCCTGTTCTACTTCAACCGGACCCACGCCTTCAGTTTGTGGTTGAAGTAGATGCCTCCGACTCGGTTATTGGAGCAGCCCTGTCTCAGAGGTCACCCAAGGATAATAAACTGCATCTGTGCTGGTTTCTCTCCCACCGACTTTCTCCTACCGAGAGGAACTACAGTATTGAACTACATATATCGCTCTGGAAGAATGGAGGCACTGGCTGCTGCAATGGAGGGCAGTGAAGTCCCATTCCTGGTTTGGACGGATCATAGGAATTTGGAATATCTCCGGACCGCCAAACGCCTTAACTCCCGTCAAGCAAGGTGGTCCCTGTTTTTTTCACGTTTTAACTTCTCCCTATCCTACCGTCCGGGATCTAAGAATACGTAGCCGGATGCCCTCTCTCGCCAGTTCTCTCCTGCCACTCCAGGGCACCGTTATACCGCGTGGGTCAAAGAGTGATGCTGTCATCCCACTACATTCCACTTAAGACGACCTCACGCAAACTGTCTCCCCAATTCATCGGCCCATTCACCATCACCAGAATCATCAACCCCTGCACCGTCAGACTTCATCTGCCTTCCACCATGCGTCGGATAAACCCTTCCTTTCATGAATCCCAGATAAAACCCCTGGCCTCATGCCCACTGAATCCACCCACCCGCCCGGCTCCTCCTCCCCGACTCATCGATGGTAGCGAGGCCTTCACTGTGAGCAAGCTTATGAAGGCCAGACGATGAGGCAGAGGCCTCCAGTACCTGGTAGATTGGGAGGGGTATGGCCCTGAGGAGAGGAGCTGGATTCCTTCCAGATTCATCTTGGATCAGTCCCTTATTGATGACTTCCACCGCCAACACCCCAACGCACCGGCCATTCCGCCAGGTGGCGTCCGTAGGAGGGGGGGTACTGTCACGAGCCAGCTACCTCCTGCAAGCACCTCGCAACCCTAACTCCACCCTGGAGATTTCAGCACGCCCAGCGTTCATCACGGCACACCTGGATCTGATTACGGATCACCCCTAGGCTTTAAAAGCAAGCTGAGCGCACCATGGCAGACCCAGCAGACACTTTTTCCCCCAGGGCGGGCCTCTGCGCCAAACTCCAGTCCAGGACGAGTAACCGATCCGAGGCTAGGCTTCGTCAGACCGTCGCCCACCAGGGTGCTCTTATTAATTCTCAGCAGCAAAGCCTCCAACAGATGTCACAAAGTCTGTCACAGTTGTCAGCCCAGTTTCAGCCGCTCAATTCCAGGAATTCACACACATCCTGAACACACACACACACAAACACACATATCGTCGCCTGTCGCCGTCACCCTTGGCTGGCTCATCAGAGAAATTTCATTCATTCATCTCGTTATTATCTAGACACATTTTTCTCACACATACACAATTTATTATTATTATTAATATTTTATTTTATTATTATTATTATATTTTTTTTATTATTATTATTATTTATTTCATCTTTTTGAAGCTGCTTTGAGACAATGACCATTGTTAAAAGCGCTATATAAATAAAATTGAATTGAATTGAATTGAATTGAATATACACTACACTCTTTACACACTATCCACACACACACATACTACACACTCACCACAGACTGTCACGATCTGGGTGTATTGGCAGGTGTTGGCGCCGTGGGCGGAAGGAGCAGGCATAGAGGCAGAGGGGTGGTGTAACCAAAAAAAGAGTCTTTTTAATGATAGTTAAACAAAGTATAAATAAAGATACAAACAAAGGAACAAACAAACTTAAACGATACTTAACTTTGTGCTAACAGGAGCTCTCTGGCAAGACACAGACAAGGGGAGACACATAACACGCCCTGCGGCGAGACACATAACACGCCCTGCGGCGAGACACATAACACGCCCAGCGGCGAGACACATAACACGCCCAGCGGCGAGACACATAACACGCCCAGCGGCGACACACATAACACGCCCTGCGGCGAGACACATAACACGCCCTGCGGCGAGACACATAACACGCCCTGCGGCGAGACACATAACACGCCCTGCGGCGAGACACATAACACGCCCTGCGGCGAGACACATAACAGGGGGACAAACACAACAGGACATAAACGAGGTGTGGAGCTGAAACGAGACACTAGGGAGAACGGGAGACACTAGAGACACGGGAGACACGGGAGACACGGGAGACACGGGAGACACTAGAGAGGACAGGAGACACTAGAGAGGACAGGAGACACTAGAGAGGACAGGAGACACTAGAGAGGACAGGAGACACGTAAAGACGAGACGAGAGACCAAGAGAGGGACAGGACAAGGGCTAAAGACATGGCAATCAGCTAGGCATGGCTTCTAGCTAAACATGGTTAAGCATTGCTTAACCATGGCAGTTAGCTACACATACACCTAGCTAAGCATGTCTTCAGCCCCAACATGCACTAAGCTATACTTACCTAATAGCTTAAACACACTAGGGAATAGGGGCACAGAAACACAGACAAAGGATACCCAGTGGCTAGGCGAGGCAGCCCTCCAAGACTAAGAGAGGCGGCACTCACAAGCTAGTCGTTACTCCCCAGTCAGGAGGGACAGCACTCTAAAACTAGGCGCACTGGGACAATAGGGGGAGAGGAAACACAGGACAGGGGATACCCAGTGGCTAAGCGAGGTGGCACTCCAAGGCTAGGAGATGCGGCACTCTAAGGCTAAGCGAGGCGGCACTACTAAACTAGGCGGCACTCCAAAGCTAGGAGAGGCGGCACTCTAAGGCTAAGCGAGGCGGCACTAACCAGTTAGGCGGCACTCCAGAGCTAGGAGAGGCGGCACTCTAAGGCTAAGCGAGGCGGCACTACTAAACTAGGCGGCACTCCAAAGCTAGGAGAGGCGGCACTCTAAGGCTAAGCGAGGCGGCACTAACTAGCTAGGCGGCACTCCAGAGCTAGGAGAGGCGGCACTCTAAGGCTAAGCGAGGCGGCACTACTAAACTAGGCGGCACTCCAAAGCTAGGAGAGGCGGCACTTTTAGGCTAAGCGAGGCGACCCTCTAAGGCTAGGCGCACTGGGACACTAGGGGGGTAGGAAACAGTGAACAGCTAGAGACACAAAGGGGCCATGGCTAGAAGCATGTTAGTTAGCTTAGCATAGATTTTAGCTAAACACACTCCTAGCCAAACACACACCTAACTACTTACCTACTCTAGCTAACCACAAGAACACAGGAGGAAAGGACTGAATCAGCTCCACAAACACAGACACACAAAACATACACAGAGACATTGCCAATAAGAGAGCCCAAATCAACACAACTAAAATCAAAGTACAAATTAAACAAATAACAAAACAAACCAAAATGCCCACATAACTGACAGTGGATTTACCAAAAATGCTCGACCCAGTTTCCCAGTCTAAACAGCTATTTATAGATTAATTGATGGCTACCTCGGTTCAGGTGTGCACTGCATCACCTGACCGAGGTGCCTGCTGGGAAACTGAGTCGGCCAACAAAAACTACAAAATAAAAACAGTGACCTCTAGTGGAGGACCCTTACAGTACCCCCCCCCTTAAACCGCTCCTCCGGAGCGCTATTGGTGGTCCCAAGGCACTTCCCTGGTGTCCCTTCACCCGACAGGCTAGCTCCCGTAGTCAACCGTGTGGCGGAGGCAGCACCGGATCGCTGTTGTAGGCCGGGCGGAGGGGGCAGCACTGTATTGCTCTGAGAAGTAGAGCCCCTGAAGACAGTGCTGTGTTGTCCCCCAATCCGGGCGGCCGATGCAGTACTGGCTTTTCCTCCGCCGTGCAGTGGTGGGTGCCCGACATCGAAGCCGGGTGCTGGACGCTGTGCTGGGGTGTCGCTCCGAAGGCGGCGAGCCTTGAAGAAGGGCTACTGGACGAAGGTGGGGACCTCCACATGAGGCCTGCTGGTGTTGCTGGGACCTCCCCGTGAGGCGCTCGACGACGCTGCAGCCGGGACCTCCCCGTGAGGCGCTCGACGACGCTGCAGCCGGGGCCTCCCCGTGAGGCGCTCGACGACGCTGCAGCCGGGACCTCCCCGTGAGGCGCTCGACGACGCTGCAGCCGGGACCTCCCCGTGAGGCGCTCGACGACGCTGCAGCCGGGACCTCCCCGTGAGGCGCACGACGACGCTGCAGCCGGGACCTCCCCGTGAGGCGCACGACGACGCTGCAGCCGGGACCTCCCCGTGAGGCGCACGACGACGCTGCAGCCGGGACCTCCACGTGAGGCGCACGACGACGCTGCAGCCGGGACCTCCACGTGAGGCCGAAGGGTGCTGCAGCCGGGACCTCCACGTGAGGCCGAAGGGTGCTGCAGCCGGGTCCTCCACGTGAGGCGCACGACGACGCTGCAGCCGGGACCTCCACGTGAGGCCGAAGGGTGCTGCAGCCGGGACCTCCACGTGAGGCCGAAGGGTGCTGCAGCCGGGTCCTCCACGTGAGGCCGAAGGGTGCTGCAGCCGGGACCTCCACGTGAGGCCGAAGGGTGCTGCAGCTGTGGCCTCCACGTGAGGCCGAAGGGTGCTGCAGCTGTGGCCTCCACGTGAGGCTGAAGGGTGCTGCAGCTGTGGCCTCCACGTGAGGCTGAAGGGTTCTGCAGCTGTGGCCTCCACGTGAGGCTGAAGGGTGCTGCAGCTGTGGCCTCCACGTGAGGCTGAAGGGTGCTGCAGCTGTGGCCTCCACGTGAGGCTGAGGGGTCTAAAGTCCCAGCCCCCTCTGCTATGCCTTGATGGGTCGAGCATTCTGTCACGATCTGGGTGTATTGGCAGGTGTTGGCGCCGTGGGCGGAAGGAGCAGGCATAGAGGCAGAGGGGTGGTGTAACCAAAAAAAGAGTCTTTTTAATGATAGTTAAACAAAGTATAAATAAAGATACAAACAAAGGAACAAACAAACTTAAACGATACTTAACTTTGTGCTAACAGGAGCTCTCTGGCAAGACACAGACAAGGGGAGACACATAACACGCCCTGCAGCGAGACACATAACACGCCCTGCGGCGAGACACATAACACGCCCAGCGGCGAGACACATAACACGCCCAGCGGCGAGACACATAACACGCCCAGCGGCGAGACACATAACACGCCCTGCGGCGAGACACATAACACGCCCTGCGGCGAGACACATAACACGCCCTGCGGCGAGACACATAACACGCCCTGCGGCGAGACACATAACAGGGGGACAAACACAACAGGACATAAACGAGGTGTGGAGCTGAAACGAGACACTAGGGAAAACGGGAGACACTAGAGACACGGGAGACACGGGAGACACGGGAGAGGACAGGAGACACTAGAGAGGACAGGAGACACTAGAGAGGACAGGAGACACGTAAAGACGAGACGAGAGACCAAGAGAGGGACAGGACAAGGGCTAAAGACATGGCAATCAGCTAGGCATGGCTTCTAGCTAAACATGGTTAAGCATTGCTTAACCATGGCAGTTAGCTACACATACACCTAGCTAAGCATATCTTCAGCCCCAACATGCACTAAGCTATACTTACCTAATAGCTTAAACACACTAGGGAATAGGGGCACAGAAACACAGACAAAGGATACCCAGTGGCTAGGCGAGGCAGCCCTCCAAGACTAAGAGAGGCGGCACTCACAAGCTAGTCGTTACTCCCCAGTCAGGAGGGACAGCACTCTAAAACTAGGCGCACTGGGACAATAGGGGGAGAGGAAACACAGGACAGGGGATACCCAGTGGCTAAGCGAGGTGGCACTCCAAGGCTAGGAGATGCGGCACTCTAAGGCTAAGCGAGGCGGCACTACTAAACTAGGCGGCACTCCAAAGCTAGGAGAGGCGGCACTCTAAGGCTAAGCGAGGCGGCACTACTAAACTAGGCGGCACTCCAAAGCTAGGAGAGGCGGCACTCTAAGGCTAAGCGAGGCGGCACTAACCAGTTAGGCGGCACTCCAGAGCTAGGAGAGGCGGCACTCTAAGGCTAAGCGAGGCGGCACTACTAAACTAGGCGGCACTCCAAAGCTAGGAGAGGCGGCACTTTTAGGCTAAGCGAGGCGACCCTCTAAGGCTAGGCGCACTGGGACACTAGGGGGGTAGGAAACAGTGAACAGCTAGAGACACAAAGGGGCCATGGCTAGAAGCATGTTAGTTAGCTTAGCATAGATTTTAGCTAAACACACTCCTAGCCAAACACACACCTAACTACTTACCTACTCTAGCTAACCACAAGAACACAGGAGGAAAGGACTGAATCAGCTCCACAAACACAGACACACAAAACATACACAGAGACATTGCCAATAAGAGAGCCCAAATCAACACAACTAAAATCAAAGTACAAATTAAACAAATAACAAAACAAACCAAAATGCCCACATAACTGACAGTGGATTTACCAAAAATGCTCGACCCAGTTTCCCAGTCTAAACAGCTATTTATAGATTAATTGATGGCTACCTCGGTTCAGGTGTGCACTGCATCACCTGACCGAGGTGCCTGCTGGGAAACTGAGTCGGCCAACAAAAACTACAAAATAAAAACAGTGACCTCTAGTGGAGGACCCTTACACAGACACAAATACTACTCATCCTACCTTTACATTATATACAAACACAATGCAAACAGAATATTTAGACATGCATATTACACATATATAAACACAGACGCTCACTACACAAACTTACATACACACACATACACACATACACACACATGTATATGTGTATGTGTACAGAGTACACATACACATCCTGCTCAAACAATGACCTGCCCAAGCACCTGCAGCATTAAAGGCACCACCAAACCTGGTCCACATTGAGTGACAACAAGCAATGGTGCACCAGAAAGACACGTAATGCCGTAATGATGGCTTAAACTTGCCATATTTATTTAAGATTTCCTAGCTGCCGTTGAACCCGCCAGAGTGCTGTACAGGACTGGCTTGAGCGAGCTTGAGGAGGTGTTTATCAATGGACCAGAGAGTGACCAGCGGTACACAACCAAAATCAAATCTTTGTTGTATGTGGCCCGATGTACCGATGTACATTCTTGCCTTCAACCTTCAACAGGTGGTTATTGGGGAACTCCTAGACCCACTGTTCTGGGTGAGGCTCTGGGCCCTTGCTTTGAGAACATGGATAGATGGTAGCCAAATTGGCTGCAGGGAGCAGATTGATCATAGAAAAAGATCCTAGGATTTTTGTGGGGGAAGGGACACAGTTTTTGGCCCTACCTTCTTGAGAATACCTCCTATAAGTCCACCTGTTTGCAAAACACTGGGGAATGTGGTTGTGGGTGGTTCAGATAGCTCAGACTCTATGACTCTATCTGCACAACAAGATGGCACGAGTAACCCATGAATTTCCACAAATGTGCTGCAGCCCACTATACAATACCCATTACCTAACACAACCTAGCCCTTGCTTAAAAAGAAATGCTTTTCATTTTTATGCTACAACCCCCTTCACCTAGCAGATACAACACACACATATCCTTCACAAATATAATTATTCATATTTTACACAAACATACAGACACACACACACAGACACACACACACAGACACACACAGACACACACACACTAATCACACACACAGACACACACACACACACACACACAGACACACACACACGCGCATTTACTACATACTACTCCCACACATACACAAATAGAGCACACACACTACACATATTACACACACTACATCACACACTACATACTTTTCCAGAGGTGGAAAGAGTAAAAAAAATTTATTTAAGTAAAAGTACTGTTACTTTAATGAACTTTTACTGAAGAACAAGCAAAGTTACCCTTATAAAAAGCTACTCAGGTAAAAGTAAAAAGTAGCTCATTAAAAATGTAATCAGAGTAAAAGTTACTGAGTTACTTTATTTTTTTAACAGCGGGGGTGGGATGACGGATAGAACACCCTTGCATAATAAATTTGTTCCGTTTGCTGTGCTTGAAATCAAAGTGGTCGCTTAAATATGACCAGGGGTTCGCTTCATAAGAATTTGTTGGCATTTCACTTTCAGCTGTGTCTGCATCCCGGACATCTGTTTTGTCCATCTCCATCGTTCTTGTGAATTTAGCACGTTTGTTCTCCTCGCCCATCAATCAATCAGTGCAGTGGTTTCCGAGGTGCAATTTTTTCCCCTCCCCGTTTTATTATTTGTATTATTTTTCCTTTTCACTCATTTATTTTTTACTCAGTAGTGAATATGATTTAAAATGTATTGAAGTACAATACTTTAAACAAAACATACTTAAGTAAAAGTAAAATTACAGATTTTAAAAACTACTTTTAAAAGTAGAAGTACACAAAAAATCTACTCAATTACAGTAATGCAAGTAAATGTAATTCATTACTTTTCGACTTTGCATATTACACACACATATCCTACATATCCTTAACACACACACACATTTTACATACTACACCCACACAGGATATACACACACACTAGGCATAAACACAGACACACCCAACCACTTATGCTAAACATACAGTACACATCCTACACACACAACTTTGCACACTGGACACATTCTACGCACACCCTACGCATTCTACAGAAATGATGACCAGCCCAAGCACCAGTGCCTTTACACTTGCCATCAAGCAATCAATACTTATGACGATGCCTTAAACTTAGTTGCTATATTTAGTGACATCAGTGCCCGAGCAACATCCTTAAAAGGCACACAGGTTGTGCTGTGCTCCAGTTGGAGGGACGGTAAGACCCCTCAAATCTCTAAGACACTGATAATACCCGATGGCACTGGTGCTTGGGCACGCTCATTGTTGCGTGCAACTATATTTCTGCTTTTTATTTTAAAATGCCACAGTGCCATTCTTGCCGTTCATCTTCAGAGCGAAAAATACCTACTGTAGCCTAGCATGGTAAATGTATGTCATCTATCATGGTTCCCTGGATGTAAAAGGCTTCGTGTTCTTGATCAACTGACCAGTGTTTACAGTTGATGCTTCAGGGACACCTGGTTCTGAAACAGATCAAACCTGGCCAATAAAAGCCATCTCTGCTCTTCAGAACTGTTGTGAAAACACTGACTAAACCATGTTTAGGAAAGCTGCAACTTACGGCAACTTTGCTGACTTGGAGGAGTACCCGACATCAGTGACTAGCTACATCCAGTGCATCACTGGCGCCAGTCTGCAAGAACATCATCTCATGAACAAAGCAGAAACTGTGGATTTACTGTGGATGTGCATGCACTTCTGAAGATCTGAGACTCTGCCATCAGAGTGGGGGGCAAGGTGGCCCAAAGAACAGCAAGGGCCAAACTTTCCTGGGCCATGAGAGAGGCCTAGAGAATCCCAAACCACTTCAGGGACAGCGGTGATATACGGCGCATGTGGCAGGGCATACAAGCCATCACCAACTACAAGACATCATCATGTGCCTGTGACAGTGACGGCTCCTCTTAGTCAATGAAAATGAACATTTTAACAATAAGATTATTATTAATGAACTCTGCAGTCAATTTACTCTAGCCAAAATCCATTTTTTAAAGGTTTTTAACAAAATAATTATCTTAACATTTTAAAATGTTTATTTTCATCAATACTATCATCCCCCAACACCTGCCCGGGAAGCTGAACCTGTTGGGCCTGAATGCCCTACTCTGAACGACGTTCTCTTATCCGGACTTTCTGACCGGAAAACCTTCAATCAGTGTGGATCAGGAACTGCACCTCCCACACCACCACACTGAGTACTGTGGCTCAGTCCCCTGCTGATCTCACTGCTCACTTACGCCTGTAAGTGACACACAGTTCCAACCACATCAAGTTTGCTGATGACACTAATGTGGTGGGTCTCATCAGCAAGAAAGATGAGTCAGCATTATGGAGACGAAGTACAGAGGCTAACGGACTGGTGTAGGGACAACAAACTGTATCTGAATGTTGCTAAAACAAAAGCAATGCTTGGTGACTTCAGGAGGACATGGAGCATCCACTCTCCACTGAACATCAATGGCTCCTCTGAGGAGACCATCTGGAGAAGACCCTCAGCTGGTCCCTCAAATCCAGCTCCTTGCACAAGAAAGACCCAAAAAGTCTTCTCTTCCTGAGAAGGCTGAGGAAGATCCTTACCACTTTCTATAGAGGGACTATCAAGCGCATCCTGAGCATCTGCATCACTGTCTGGTTTGGGAAATGTGCCATTTTGAATCGCAAGACCCTACAGCGGATTATGAGGACAGCAGAGGAGATCACTGGGTTCTCTCTTCCTTCTATCATAGACATCACATGCTGCCTCTCCAAAGCCATCAACATTGTTCCTGATCGGACACACCCATCAAATTCACTCTTCACACTCGTACCATTTGGAAAAAGGTACCGAAGCATTCGGGCAATCACATCCAGACTGTGCAACAGCTTCTTTTCACAAGTTATTCGTCACCCTAACAAGAAAAGGGCCTGGACTGACAAACACACACACACACACACACACACACACACACACAATCACTTAGATGTACCATTACTTGTTATTTGTATTTGATCTTTACTTTTTGATGTTTACTGTTTCTCCTCCCACTACCTCAACTCATTACCTCATTACATCATCGCCGCAAAGTATCATCGCCACAAAGTAGAGTCAGTTTGTCACTCTAGTTTGCACATTTGTATAAGAGGCATTATTATTATGTTTATTATATATGTATTATTATGTTATCTCTTTTGTATGGAATTTAGTTTTCTGTTAACTTAAAAATGTCAATCTGTCTTGTCTCAGGTAGTTGGCTAATTGGGTTGCTTAGTTAGTTAGTTTTTGTTTATTTATGTTGTAAAAATGTAATAAAATTATAAAAATAATGAAAAAAAGCTTACTTAAACTTAAACACATAATATAGCAAACAACAAGCTTTGTGTTCACCCGCATGTGAACCTACACCTTGGGGCACGCCCATTGGCGGGGATGCTGGGTGTAGCAATCCTCAGACAGGCATTGCCCCAGAAGAGTTTCAAAAAGGCCTCAGTCGTGTCCTGGGCCCCTAAACTCTTTTTTCTTCATTTTGCTCTGGCATCTCAAGGATATAGGAGGGGGAAGCGCACAACTGCATTAATTACTGAATTGTCCAATCAGCAGTGCCGACAACTGTGTGGACAAATAGCGGGGATGTAATCAATGCGAGCTTGTCTTACTGAGAATGTAATATGTAAGAAGTAAAATGACCTTCAGAAATGCATATTTAGCACATCAACAGCTAATGAGTGAAAGAGGACACAAATTGATACATTCGACCAGTCATGATGAATCCCAACTTTGGCATTATTTTTGACATTGTTGTGCTTTAATCTGTATGTCTACACATATCGAACTGTTAACTATAAACAATTAAAAGTTGTTTGTTATGTTTATATATTTTCATATTTATTTGAATATGTTCTTATTCACACCGAATTATTTTATTATTATAGTCATATTTTATTTTTTGATACTCTAAATTGTTTTTTTTAATGGTCATGGGCGGTTGCAAAAGCATTTTTATGAATATCATATTGTGTATGTTACAAATAAAATTAGAATTTGATTTGAAACAAAAATTCACATAATTAACATGATCTATTAAATAAACATCATGGTAACAACTTCTTTTATTCGTTTTTAAAAGTATGTCAAAACATAAGGGTGCAAATCAGCTTATGTAAAAGTAAATGTGAAAATCAGATTTCAGTTTTGTAAACAATCACGTATGTAATCCTAAATAACTGTGTGTCAAAAAAAAATTTTACACATCAAATTTTACTTACAAGTGTTGCAAGATCTCCGTGGTCTTGAGCTTGAACAACGCAAAGAATCCGCCTGCTTTGTGCGTCCGCTGCACAAGAGTCAAAGAAAAAAAAAGCACAAATGTATTAAAGAATTTACTTTTTTAAACATTCAAAACGAAATCATGTCAAAACAAACTGAATTAAAAATTTTATGAAAATGTCATAAATGTGTTCCAAAAAATCTATATCAGTAATTCATGCATTCTGACATACATGTTGAAAACACCTTTTTTGTTATTATTTTTGTTAATATTTTAACAATGAAAAATGCATATGAACTGTATGTGTTACATGGCAATACATGAGTAGTGTCAGAAAACCGCTTTCCTGAGCTCGTACAGCGCTAAGAACACGGCAAACGCTTTTTCTCACGGTCAGGTGCATAAAAATCAAACGAATGATAATTTCCAACACATTCATGCAGTCTGACATGCATGTTAAAAAAAACTACTTTTTTGTTATTGTTGTTGACATTTTTGATTATAAAAAAATTATATAAACTCATTTTGCAAGTGTTACATGACGATACATTAGTAGTGTCAGAAAACCGCTTTCCTGAGCTCGTACAGCGCTAAGAACACGGCAAACGCTTTTTCTCACGGTCAGGTGCATAAAAATCAAACGAATGATAATTTCCAACAAATTCATGCAGTCTGACATGCATGTTAAAAAACTACTTTTTTGTCATTGCTTTTGACATTTTCACCATGAAAAAAAATTATAAACTTGTTTTGTATGTGTTACATGACAATACATTACGAGTGTCAGAAAACCGCTTTCCTGAGCTCGTACAGCGCTAAGAACACAGCAAACGCTTTTTCTCACAGTCAGAAGCATAAATGTCAGAGGAATGATAATTTCCACTACATTCATGCAGTCATTCATGAATGTTGAAAAACAATTTTTTGGTATTGTTTTTGACATTTTTACCATGAAAAATGAATAAGAACTACTAATGTATTGTCATGTATGTTTTACATGACAAAACATTACGAGTGTCAGAAAACCGCTTTCCTGAGCTCGTACAGCGCTAAGAACACAGCAAACGCTTTTTCTCACGGTCAGAAGCATAAATGTCAAACGAATGATAATTTCCACTACATTCATGCAGTCTGACATGCATGTTAAAAAACTACTTTTTTGTCATTGTTTTTGACATTTTCACCATGAAAAAATGATATAAACTTATTTTGTATGTGTTACATGACAATACATTACGAGTGTCAGAAAACCGCTTTCCTGAGCTTGTACAGCGCTAAGAACACAGCAAACGCTTTTTCTCACGGTCAGGCGAATAAGACTCACACGAATGATAATTTCCAACACATTCATGCAGTCTGACATGCATATTAAAAAAACTATTTTTTTGTTATTGTTTTTGACATTTTGATTTATAAAAAAATAATATAAACTTATTTTGTCTGTGTTACATGACAATACTTTAGTAGTGTCAGAAAACCGCTTTCTGAGCTCGTACAGGCAAAGACTTTATCTTACCATCAATAGGGATAAAAGTCAAAGGAATCAATATTTCCAACACATTCATGGATTCTGACATACATTTTGAAAAACAACTTTTTTGTTATTGTTTTTGACATTTTCACCTTGAAAATTGAACATGAACTAATTTTGTATGTTTTTCATGACAGTAGATTAGTAGTGTCAGAAAATCGCTTTCCTGAGCTCGTACAGCGCTAAGAACAAACGTTTTAACTCTCCTTCAGCAGTCTAAAAGTCAATTCCCAACACATTCATGAATTATGGTATACTTGTTTTTTGTAATTTTCAACTTTTTATCCTAAAAAAATGCATATAAGCTCATTTTGTATGTTATACGTGGTGATGCATTAGTTGTGTAAGAAAACCGCTGCCCTGAGCTCGTACATCACATAAAGTCACATCTGGATCTTCTAGGTCTAATCGAACTGAACACTTTTAACTGGTCATTGGCCTTACTAAACTGGAGGTCAGATGTTTTAGGTCATTTGCAAAATCCACTCAATGGACATATACTCTTCACTCATTGCATATACTACTCCACACACACACACACACACACACACACACTGTAAAAACCGCTCCTGTTAAAAAACATTAGATTATTGGCAGCACAGTTGGCAGCAATCTACTCTAATTTTACAGTACTCATACTGTTAAATTACAGTTTATTAATGTATACATAAAACACTTTATTTTTGTAATTTATACAATTTACAGTAGAATACTGGCAGCACACACAACAGCAATTTACTGGAATTTTACAGTATACATTCATATTTATACAGTATTAATTTACATTAAAAATGAAATGCATAATCCCAGATTAACTTTTATTTTCTCTGTTAATAAATAATATAATAACGAGATTTAAAATAAAAAAATCTACGATATAAATCTTATTATATTAAAAAATCCAAATAAAAGTAAAAAAGTATTGCTATATAAATATCTGTAAAATATACAATAAACATGTCAGAAATGATATAAAACAAAAACCTTTATTAAAAATTGGAGTCAAAAAATCACCTAAGGAACGAGCCACCGAAAATAATTATGTAAAGTAAAAACAATAGCAATATATAAATCTTAAGTTGCAAATCAGAGGCATGATTATGGCAATTAATTTTTCTTGCATTAAATTGCATAATATCGGCTGCTCAAACCAAGGCAACACATAAAATCTTGTTAAAACACTACAAGCGTTGTAAATTGTAAAAATGTTCAGTAATAATAACAATACAAGTAATACGAAAACAGTACAGTACAAGTAACATTTTCCTATTTACTTTCTACGTGTCCTTGGCTGATTGGTTTGCTGCAGGTTTATTCCAGAGTTTATTGCAAAAACGCAGTAATTCAGAAACTTTCTCTGGAGTTGTCAGGCAACAATAACAACTCAGATGTTAAGGTGATATTTACACAGCATTGTCTAACAAAAACAGGTCCCAACCCATTTCTAACATTAACAAAATTTGCTTAACAACTTTTCTGAAATTTTAAGGTTAGCCTCAAATATAATAAAAAATCATTAACTACATGATTAACTCCATAGTACCTGATCAGGATGAATAATAGTATATAATTTTTAGTTATAAATAACTATATAGATAGGAAATAACATGCAGTATTTAATCAATTCTATGAAAAGTTATATCTAAGGCCATAATAACTTCTGGGATTTGGGGATGACGACACTGTTGTAAGTGGCAGTTTGTTATACCACCTGTACAAATCTTTGCATCTAAACTTCAAATCATATATCAAGTGAATTGAATTCATGGTAATATATTTTATACACAAAAAATGAAACGGCTTGAAATAATGAACACTATTTAACATGTAAAAGGGCAATTTAAAACAATGTTATAAGGCTTGATGAGAGCAAAATCCATAAAAATATAAATGCTCAAGTTACTCCCATGTCAGCACTGAAGTATGTTCTAAACACATGTTCACAAACTTGTTAAGCATCAACATCATGCATTGGTAGTGGTACTACAACCTTTATGAATAAAATACTGTCAAGCAAATAAAGAAAAAGGTTTAAATTACTGTTCAGTTTGTTGGTGCAGATGCCGGTAATCGCAGAGTTGAAGACGAAGGACTTCCTCGTGCGTCCTTTTCAGAATGAAAGCTTTATAAATAAGTAATGACATTTGCAGCAAGTTCACATATACTTATACACTATCACATACATGTCAAACTCTGTACACTTCTAAATGTCATCAAACTGAATAATTTTCACTGAATACCATTGGCCTAACTCAACAGGAGGTTGGATATTTTCGGACAATTGAAAAATCAACACGCAATACACAGACACACACACAAACACACACACACACACTACAGACATACCAGGCCCGTAGCCAGGGGGGGTTCGGGTGGTTCGAACAACCCACCCCCCACTGCCAAAGGTCCAGAATTTTTTGTTATTATTATTATTATTTATTTTTTTTATTTTTTTTTGAGACAAATTAAAATTGTTGGGCATTATTTAAAATGTTAAGGTTTATTACAAAACAATTTACAAAAAAAACCCGGCGATGTGACAAACCTCCGCAGCAACTGACGTTTTTTAAATGTGTGCGGCGGCATCTAGCGGTGTATAATATGGGTCGAAAAGAGCAGGAGAGACGGAAGAGAAAGCAGGCAGCAGCGTCAATATCGCAGAATATTGAACATATGTTCAAAAAGACTGCCAAACAGAGTAAGTCTGTTACTACCTCAAGATCAAATTGCTAACGCTAGTTAAGTGGTAGCTAATCGTCAACCCCACATAACACACAGAATAGTTCTCTTGTGCCTTTTCTTGAGCAGTCTAAATGGCTATGACAAGTCTGTAACATCTTAAATAAACATTAACAGACAGTAGCCTATCTGATGGATCTGTGAATTTATTATGTTAAAAATGTTAATCCATCAAAAAAAAAAGAAAAGAAAAGAAAGAACGATGAGTTCAATGCGTAAACAAACCTGCTTGACCATGCATATATTAGGATTTATTAACATTTTTTTTGAATTAATAAATTATTCTATTAAATTAGTAAATTTATTAAATTATTCTATTAACCATAGGCGATGCTGTCTGGTGTCTATACGCGGTGTAGACAGCATTCGAATGAAGTTTATCATTAATAATAGCCTACTGTAAATGCTTGACATGACAATAAAGATTGAATTATTCTATATGACTGGGATTTTAAAGGTTGAATTTAACATATTTTATTATATTTCGCCTAATTAATAGACTATATAAATAACAATTCGTTGAATATTAAATATATTTTATATAAGTTCAATAAAGTGAAGAGGCAAAGACAAAGAAATGAGAGAGCATGTTGATGAGAGAAGTTGAATTTGTAGTTTAATAATATTCCAGTAAAAATTCCTTAAATGTATTCTGTTGTTAGTGTGGTTTTTAAACTTTTGAACTCTGTGTGTGTGTTTTTGAAGTGAAATCTTGATAAGCAATTTGACAACATTGTAGTAAATATTTTTGGTGCATCAAAAACATGCACATTATGATACCAGCAGAAAAGCTAATCCAGCACATGACACTAAAATGTAGTATTTAATCCTCAAAATGAAAAAAAAAAAAGAGTAAATACTCAAATACAAAATACTGAGAAAAAAGGTCCACTTTTAAAAAAAAAGGAACCCCCCCTTGCACTAGGCTGGCTACGGGCCTGCATACTCTACAAACAAACACATACTACACACGCTAAACTCTATGTACACTACACACACACACACACACACACACACACACAAACAAACACAAATGAAATAGGTAGTTGGGCACGCTCATTGTTGCTTGTAACTATTTTTCTTCTTTTTATTTTTAAGGCCATAAGGATAACCTCTTGGCTTCAACCTTCAGAGGATGGTCCTTGGGGAACTCCTAGACTCCTAGACTTTTCTGGGTGAGGCTCTGGGTCCTTAGGGCTTGCTCTGAAAACATAGCTCTGCATTTCAACAAAGATACTACTATGAAACGCTCACCAACTAGCACACAGCGCTTCGGCCACACATACAAACACACACACACACACACACCACACAAGCATATCATATACACACACATATTTCATCAGATATCCTATACAAACACCACCTGTTCAAACACCTGCGCCATTACAGTCAGCACCCAACCTGTCCCACATTAAGTGACAGATAGCAATAGATAAGCAATCCAGAAGGACACGTTCAGACATGACGATACCCTAAACTTAAAAAGGCACATATGTTGTAGAGTGCGCCGAAGTGGCAATGGCACAAGTGCTTGGGCCAGTTCTTCATTCAACTATTTTTCTTCTTTTTTTTTAAGTCTGCAGGGCCAACTTCTTAGTTTTTATCTTTAAAGAGGTCCTTGGTGGACTACCAGACTGGGGTGTAATATGTGCCGCCCTCGGACTTATCCATTTGCTTCTCATTTCTGTGCCACAAGGGTGGCTCTGTCACGAGCCTGCTACCTCCTGCAAGCACCTCGCAACCCTAACTCCACCCCGGTGTTTTCAGCACGCCCAGCGTTCATCACGGCACACCTGGATCTGATTACGGATCACCCCTAGGCTTTAAAAGCGTCTTTGTGTATATTATTGATTCCCTGGATTTTGTCTCGTTGTCGACCCAGCTCCCCTTCGGATTCCTCTTTCGTCTCGTCCCTTCTGCTTACCTTGCCTGATTCTCGGACTGATTCCCGTGTATGACCCTGCCTGTATTAGTTTCCTGACTTCAGACTCGCCCTTTGGATTTGTTTGTTCACGCGGCTAGATCTACTGGTTATCGACTCGTACCTGGTTAAAGACGCCGATTGTGTTTTTCGGTTCACGGCCAGTGACGCACCCCGCCGCGGCGCAAGAAGACTTCCGCCTCTTCGGAGGACCTCCCTCGACGTGCGCCGTGCTCATACTTCTCACGGACGTGAGTCGGAAACCCCTGCACCTCTATCCTTGATCGCAAAGCGGACCCACGTCAGAAATCTGCATAGTGCTTGCGGCTCTCCGCGCTACATCCGAGGATAATTCGTGCGCTCCCACTTACGGGTTCACGGAGGATCCCCTGATGTCGTTGCCCGGCCTCCCAGCTACGTCACAAGGTATTCCCCAAAGCACCCTGTGCACGCCTTGACTGACTCTCTCACACACACACGCGCTGCTTCCCTGCTGCGCGCTTACTCTCTCACACACACACGCACACACACACGCGCCGCCCTACCTTCTGCGCTCTGACCCTCACACACATACACGCGCCGCTTCCCTGCTGCGCGCTTACTCTTTCACACACACACACACTTCCCCTGTGGCTGTAACTTAACCCTTTAATTTCCCTTAATAAATTCCCTTGAGAGTATCTGTGTCTGCTATTGGGTCCTTTTCTCTCCTGCCTTTTCCCCCTCCATGACAGTACACTGCGGCCATGGCAGACCCAGCAGACACTTTTTCCCCCAGGACGGGCCTCCGCGCCAAACTCCAGTCCAGGACGAGTAACCGATCCGAGGCTAGGCTTCGTCAGACCGTCGCCCAACAGGGTGCTCTTATTAATTCTCAGCAGCAAAGCCTCCAACAGATGTCACAAAGTCTGTCACAGTTGTCAGCCCAGTTTCAGCAGGTCAGTTCGGTTCTCCCAGCTACACTCGCACCCCTGGCTCAGCATGACCGCCCAGCACGGCACGAACCTCGCCTACCAAACCCTCAACCCTACGGCGGAGACCCTGGCACCTGCCGCTCATTTTTATCACAATGCTCTCTGCTACTTGAACTCCAACCCTCGGCTTTTCCTACGGAGCGCTCTAAGGTGGCATACATAATCACCCTGCTTACGGAGAGAGCCAGGGAGTGGGCCGTCTGGGACGCTAACGACCCTTGCTGCGCCACCTTCAGCGCTCCCATGTGGGAAGGGAGGCCGCTAGGCAGCTCTTGGAGCTCCGTCAGGGTTCCCGATCTGCTTATGACTACGCCATTGAGTTCCGAACCCTGGCAGCCGCCGCTCAGTGGGACACTCAGGCGCTTTACGATACCTTTCTGAATGGGCTCTCTGAACCAGTTAAGGACCAGCTGGTGTCTCAGCAGCTTCCTGGAGACCTGAACCGGTTGATGGACCTTGCAGGGCGAGTGGATTCACGCCTCCGACGTAGGCACCGCACTTTTAGCCAGACCGGGCAACGGGTTGGAACTTCTTCCTCACTGACCATGCCAGTGGCCGCCCCTGCTGAGCCCATGCAGATCGGACAAACCCGGATCTCACCAGAGGAACGGCAACACCGGATGCAGGCGGGAGCATGCCTCTACTGTGGTCAGGTTGGGCACTTGCGTCTGCAATGCCCGGTAAAAGCCAGGCCCCCTCAGTGAACCTAGGCACACTTGAGGGGCGCACCCAAGAGCAGCTGCCTAGAAGCCGTCCAGTCCTTCCCGTCACGCTCTTCCTAGGCAATCAGCCCCACGTAGCCCATGCCCTCGTCGACTCCGGTTCCGACCAGAATATGATCAGCGCCACAAGGGTCAAGGAACTATGCATTCCTACTCTTTCCCTGAACACCCCATTGTCCGTCCACGCTCTTGATGGCACACCATCCCTCCGATTACCTGACGCACCACTCCGGTAACCCTAAGGACCTCTGGGAATCACTCGGAAGAGATTTCCTTTCTCGTTATGGATAGAGCTCAGTGCCAGTTGGTGCTTGGTCGTCTGTGGCTTGTTCGTCACAACCCGCGCGTGGACTGGAGGAACAATGCCATACTCGAATGGAGCCCTCTCTGCCTGGCCTCTTGCCTGAAATCTGCTCTTTGTCCCACTGTAACATCAGGACCCCCTGAAGATATTCCCGACCTTTCTGTGCTCCCTCATGACTACATCGACCTCAAGGCTGTGTTCAGTAAGTCCCGGGCCGTCTCTCTTCCACCTCATCGTCCGTACGATTGCGCAATTGACCTCCTGCCTGGCACTACCCCGCCCCAGGGCCGTCTCTTCTCACTTTCACATACTGAAAGGAGGGCTATGGACCAATAATCTCTGAGTCATTAGCCGCCGGCATCATTAGACCATCTTCATCACCCGCTGGGGCGGGGTTTTTCTTCGTGGCCAAAAAAGATGGTACCCTCTGTCCTTGCATAGACTACAGGGGGCTGAATGACATCACCGTAAAAAATCGGTACCCCCTGCCCCTGATGTCCACAGCCTTCGACCTCCTGCAGGGGGCCCAATTCTTTTTTTTTTTTTTTTCCTTTTTTTTTTCCCTTTTTTTTTTTTTTTTCCCGCCAGTCAGTATCACAGATAACACATAGCAGAGTGTATGTGTAGCTGTTCTATCATCATTCACAGCCATTTTTATTTTTTATTATTTATTTATTTATTTATTTATTTTGTTTGTTTGTTTGTTTCCCATATTATAACAGACAAGACCGGGGGACGAAAAAAAGAGAAGAGAGAGTAAAAAAAAAAAAAAATCAACCAAAAAAAAAATAAAATAATAAATAATCATAATAATAATAATTAAAAAAAAGAATAAAAATAAATAAACAAACAAACATTTAAGGGAAAAAAAAAAGGGAAAAGAAAAAAAAAAAAAAGGAGGGGGGGTGGGAGGGGGGAGAGAATACAGTCAGGATTCGCTTCCGCACCTGCCGAAGAAAAAGAGAAAAAACAACAGAAGACACAACAGCAGAGAAACCGCAGCCACAACCAACACCTGCACGACTCGCGGCAAACCACAAATCCCAAAACCTGTTGAGCCGCGCACATAATAAAATATTTTAAAATAAACATTTTGTTTTGAAGCAACAGCAAAGACAGTGTGTGTGTGAGCACCTGTTTGTACACCAGTGTGAACGTTTGTGTGCACACCTGTGTGTGTGAGCGCGCTTGTGTTCATAGGGCTCCTCCATGTAAATGTTTAATAGTGTGTGTGGGGGACCACAGTCCCGTCCCGCGAGGCATGGAGCAGATACGGCGGAGACACGGGTCCCAGACATCCAGAGGCCCCCCAGAGCACAGGAGTCTCAGGAGAACCACCGCAGGGACCAGCTCCCCTACTGACCCCCAGGGGGCCCAATTCTTTACAAAATTGGATCTTCGCAGCACCTATCATCTGGTCAGGATAAGAGAAGGGGACAAGTGGAAGACAGCCTTTAACACCCCATCGGGTCATTACGAATATCTGGTCATGCCGTTTGGGTTAGCCAACGCCCCGGCCGTGTTCCAAGCCCTAGTCAATGACGTCCTCAGGGATTTTATAAATGTCTTTGTCTTTGTATATCTAGACGACATCCTCATCTCCTCGCGTTCCCTGGAGGAACACAAGATACATGTCCGTCAGGTTCTCCAGAGGCTGCTTGAGAATCAGCTGTTCGTCAAGATCGAAAAATGCGAGTTCCATAGTAGCACAGTCTCCTTCCTGGGCTTCATTGTTGCCCCGTACAAATGGACCCTGCCAAGCTGAAGGCAGTCACGGGCTGGCCTGCCCCAACAACACGCAAAGAACTACAGCGCTTCCTGGGGTTCGCTAATTTTTATAGGCGGTTCATCCACAATTATAGCTCAGTAGCCGCTCCACTTATCTCGCTAACTTCAGCCAAGACCCCATTCATCTGGTTGGAGGAAGCGGCCAGGTCCTTTCAGGATCTGAAGAGGCGATTCACTTCGGCTCCTGTTCTACTTTAACCGGACCCACGCCTTCAGTTTGAGGTTGAAGTAGATGCCTCCGACTCGGGTATTGGAGCAGCCCTGTCTCAGAGGTCGCCCAAGGATAATAAACTGCATCCGTGCTGCTTTCTCTCCCACCGACTTTCTCCGACCGAGAGGAACTACAGTATTGGCGACTGAATACGTATCTAAGAATACGTAGCCGGATGCCCTCTCTCGCCAGTTCTCTCCTGCCAACGATCGGGCACCTGAAGCCACCGTCCTGCCCCCTCATTGCCTCGTGGGAGCGGCGCTACTAGAGGTTGAATCGCGGGTCAAGAACACGCTTTATCAACAGCCGGGCCCCTCACAGACACCAGAAGGCAAACTCTTCGTTCCAGAGGCAGAACGGTCCCACGTCCTGGAGTGGGGACATAGCTCGAGACTGGCCTGCCACCCCGGCACGGCACGCACACTGGCCCTGGTTCAGCAACGATTTTGGTGCCCCACCATGAGAGAGGACACTCGTCACTTCGTTAACGCCTGCTACTCTTGCGCCAGAGGCAAGACCAGCAATAAACCCCCCAATTAGACCCCTTCCGATTCCTCGCAGGCCCTGGTCCCACATCGCCCTCGATTTTGTCATGGGACTCCCTGACTCGGAGGGTAACACCTGCGTGCTTACGGTGGTGGATCGCTTTTCCAAGGCAGCCCATTTCATCCCACTATCTGGACTCCCTACAGCCAAGGAGACAGCCGAGCTCCTAATCATGCACGTTTTCCGGCTTCATGGACTTCCCAAAGACATCACGTCGGATCGGGGCTCCCAGTTCACCGCCCGGTTCTGGTCTGCTTTCTGCAAATTAATTGCTGCTACCCCCAGTCTATCTACTGGCTATCACCCACAGACCAACGGCCAGGAGCCAACCAGGATCTAGAGATCTAGGATTCACCGGACCGTTTCAGCCTTCAAACAACAGGCCGACCGGCGCCGCTCCAGGGCACCGTTATACCGCGTGGGTCAAAGAGTGATGCTGTCATCCCACTACATTCCACTTAAGACGACCTCACGCAAACTGTCTCCCCGATTCATCGGCCCATTCACCATCACCAGGATCATCAACCCCTGCACCGTCAGACTTCATCTGCCTTCCACCATGCGTCGGATAAACCCTTCCTTTCATGTATCCCAGATAAAACCCCTGGCCTCATGCCCACTGAATCCACCCACCCGCCCGGCTCCTCCTCCCCGACTCATCGATGGTAGCGAGGCCTTCACTGTGAGCAAGCTTATGAAGGCCAGACGATGAGGCAGAGGCCTCCAGTACCTGGTAGATTGGGGGGGGTATGGCCCTGAGGAGAGGAGCTGGATTCCTTCCAGATTCATCTTGGATCAGTCCCTTATTGATGACTTCCACCGCCAACAGCCCAACGCACCGGCCATTCCGCCAGGTGGCGTCCGTAGGAGGGGGGGTACTGTCACGAGCCAGCTACCTCCTGCAAGCACCTCGCAACCCTAACTCCACCCCGGAGTGTTCAGCACGCCCAGCGTTCATCACGGCACACCTGGATCTGATTACGGAGCACCCCCCCAGGCTTTAAAAGCAAGCTGAGCGCACCTGTTGGTGCCGCAGTGTCTCGCTCGTGTGCCTTACGTCTTTGTGTATATTATTGATTCCCTGGATTTTGTCTCATTGCCGACCCAGCTCCTCTTTCGTCTCGTCCCTTCTGCTTACCTTGCCTGAGTCTCGGACTGATTCCCGTGTATAACCCTGCCTGTATTAGTTTCCCGACTTCAGACTCGCCCTTTGGATTTGTTTGTTCACGCGGCTGGATCTACTGGTTATTGACTCGTACCTGGTTAAAGACGCCGATTGTGTTCTTTGGTCCACGGCCAGTGACGCACCCCGCCGCGCCGCAAGAAGACTTCCGGCCGCGCCGCCTCCCATACACGCGCCGCCTCCCTGCTGCGCGCTTACTCTCTCACACACACACACACACACACACACACACACACATACTCGCGCTGCCCCCTGCTGCGCGCTGACTCTCTCACACACACACACACACACACACACACACTCCCCCTGTGGCTGTACCTTAACCCTTTAATCCCCTAATAAATTCCCTTGAGAGTATCTGTGTCTGCTATTGCGTCCTTTTCTCCCCTGCCTTTTCCCCCTCCGTGACAGGCTCCTAGCAAAGGTTGCAAAAGGTAGCCTGCAGCAAAAATCTGAGCCGCTCAATTCCAGGAATTCACACACATCCTGAACACACACACACACACACACACACACAAACTCACATATCGTGGCCTGTCGCCGTCACCCTTGGCTTGCTCATCAGAGAAATTTCATTCATTCATCTCGTTATTATCTAGACACATTTTTCTCACACATACACAATTTATTATTATTATTAATATTTTATTATTTTATTATTATTATTTTTTCTTTTTTCTTTCTTTCTTTATTTTTATTTCTTTCATCTTTGTGAAGCTGCTTTGAGACAATGACCATTGTTAAAAGCGCTATATAAATAAAATTGAATTGAATTGAATTGAATATACACTACACTCTTTACACACTATCCACACACACACATACTACACTCACCACAGACACAAATACTACTCATCCTACCCTTTACACATACTATACAAACACACTGCAGAAAACAGAATATCAAACAGAATATTTAGACATGCATATTACACATATATAAACACAGACGCTCACTACACAAACTTACATACACACACATACACACATACACACACATGTATATGTGTATGTGTACAGAGTACACATACACATCCTGCTCAAACAATGACCTGCCCAAGCACCTGCAGCATTAAAGGCACCACCAAACCTGGTCCACATTGAGTGACAACAAGCAATGGTGCACCAGAAAGACACGTAATGCAGTGATGATGGCTTAAACTTGCCATATTTATTTAAGATTTCCTAGCTGCCGTTGAACCCGCCAGAGTGCTGCACAGGACTGGCTTGAGCGAGCTTGAGGAGGTGTTTATCAATGGACCAGAGAGTGACCAGCGGTACACAACCAAAATCAAATCTTTGTTGTATGTGGCCCGATGTACCGATGTACATTCTTGCCTTCAACCTTCAACAGGTGGTTATTGGGGAACTCCTAGACCCACTGTTCTGGGTGAGGCTCTGGGCCCTTGCTTTGAGAACATGGATAGATGGTAGCCAAATTGGCTGCAGGGAGCAGATTGATCATAGAAAAAGATCCTAGGATTTTTGTGGGGGAAGGGACACAGTTTTTGGCCCTACCTTCTTGAGAATACCTCCTATAAGTCCACCCGTTTGCAAAACACTGGGGAATGTGGTTGTGGGTGGTTCAGATAGCTCAGACTCTATGACTCTATCTGCACAACAAGATGGCACGAGTAACCCATGAATTTCCACAAATGTGCTGCAGCCCATTATACAATACCCACCACCTAACACAACCTAGCCCTTGCTTAAAAAGAAATGCTTTTCATTTTTATGCTACAACCCCCTTCACCTAGCAGATAAAACACACACATATCCTTCACAAATATAATTATTCATATTTTACACAAACATACAGACACACACACACAGACACACACAGACACACACACACTAATTACACACACAGACACACAGACACACACACACACACACAGACACACACACGCGCATTTACTACATACTACTCCCACACATACACAAATAGAACACACACACTACACATATTACACACACACTACATATTTTTCCAGAGGTGGAAAGAGTAAAAAAAATTTATTTAAGTAAAAGTACTGTTACTTTAATGAACTTTTACTGAAGAACAAGCAAAGTTACCCTTATAAAAAGCTACTCAGGTAAAAGTAAAAAGTAGCTCATTAAAAATGTAATCAGAGTAAAAGTTACTGAGTTACTTTATTTTTTTAACAGCGGGGGTGGGATGACGGATAGAACACCCTTGCATAATAAATTTGTTCCGTTTGCTGTGCTTGAAATCAAAGTGGTCGCTTAAATATGATCAGGGGTTCGCTTCATAAGAATTTGTTGCCATTTCACTTTCAGCTGTGTCTGTATCCCTGACATCTGTTTTGTCCATCTCCATCGTTCTTGTGAATTTAGCACGTTTGTTCTCCTCGCCCATCAATCAATCAGTGCAGTGGTTTCCGAGGTGCAATTTTTTCCCCTCCCCGTTGTATTATTTGTATTATTTTTCCTTTTCACTCATTTATTTTTTACTCAGTAGTGAATATGATTTAAAATGTATTGAAGTACAATACTTTAAACAAAACATACTTAAGTAAAAGTAAAATTACAGATTTTAAAAACTACTTTTAAAAGTAGAAGTACACAAAATATCTACTCAATTACAGTAATGCAAGTAAATGTAATTCATTACTTTTCGACTTTGCATATTACACACACATATCTTACATATCCTTAACACACACACACATTTTACATACTACACCCACACAGAATATACACACACACACTAGGCATAAACACAGACACACCCAACCACTTATGCTAAACATACAGTATACATCCTACACACACACACTTTGCACACTGTACACATTCTACGCACACCCTACGCATTCTACAGAAATGATGACCAGCCCAAGCACCAGTGCCTTTACACTTGCCATCAAGCAATCAATACTTATGACGATGCCTTAAACTTAGTTGCTATATTTAGTGACATCAGTGCCCGAGCAACATCCTTAAAAGGCACACAGGTTGTGCTGTGCTCCAGTTGGAGGGACGGTAAGACCCCTCAAATCTCTAAGACACTGATAATACCCGATGGCACTGGTGCTTGGGCACGCTCATTGTTGCGTGCAACTATATTTCTGCTTTTTATTTTAAAATGCCACAGTGCCATTCTTGCCGTTCATCTTCAGAGCGAAAAATACCTACTGTAGCCTAGCATGGTAAATGTATGTCATCTATCATGGTTCCCTGGATGTAAAAGGCTTCGTGTTCTTGATCAACTGACCAGTGTTTACAGTTGATGCTTCAGGGACACCTGGTTCTGAAACAGATGAAACCTGGCCAATAAAAGCCATCTCTGCTCTTCAGAACTGTTTTAAAAACACTGACTAAACCATGTTTAGGAAAGCTGCAACTTACGGCAACTTTGCTGACTTGGAGGAGTACCCGACATCAGTGACTAGCTACATCCAGTGCATCACTGGCGCCAGTCTGCAAGAACATCATCTCATGAACAAAGCAGAAACTGTGGATTTACTGTGGATGTGCATGCACTTCTGAAGATCTGAGACTCTGCCATCAGAGTGGGGGGCAAGGTGGCCCAAAGAACAGCAAGGGCCAAACTTTCCTGGGCCATGAGAGAGGCCTAGAGAATCCCAAACCACTTCAGGGACAGCGGTGATATACGGCGCCTGTGGCAGGGCATACAAGCCATCACCAACTACAAGACATCATCATGTGCCTGTGACAGTGACGGCTCCTCTTAGTCAATGAAAATGAACATTTTAACAATAAGATTATTATTAATGAACTCTACAGTCAATCTACTCTAGCCAAAATCCATTTTTTAAAGGTTTTTAACAAAATAATTATCTTAACATTTTAAAATGTATATTTTCATCAATACTATCATCCCCCAACACCTGACCGGGAAGCTGAACCTGTTGGGCCTGAATGCCCTACTCTGAACGACGTTCTCTTATCCGGACTTTCTGACCGGAAACCTTCAATCAGTGTGGATCAGGAACTGCACCTCCCACACCACCACACTGAGTACTGTGGCTCAGTCCCCTGCTGATCTCACTGCTCACTTACGCCTGTAAGTGACACACAGTTCCAACCACATCAAGTTTGCTGATGACACTAATGTGGTGGGTCTCATCAGCAAGAAAGATGAGTCAGCATTATGGAGACGAGGTACAGAGGCTAACGGACTGGTGTAGGGACAACAAACTGTATCTGAATGTTGCAAAAACAAAAGCAATGCTTGGTGGCTTCAGGAGGACATGGAGCATCCACTCTCCACTGAACATCAATGGCTCCTCTGAGGAGACCATCTGGAGAAGACCCTCAGCTGGTCCCTCAAATCCAGCTCCTTGCACAAGAAAGACCCAAAAAGTCTTCTCTTCCTGAGAAGGCTGAGGAAGATCCTTACCACTTTCTATAGAGGGACTATCAAGCGCATCCTGAGCATCTGCATCACTGTCTGGTTTGGGAAATGTGCCATTTTGGATCGCAAGACCCTACAGCGGATTATGAGGACAGCAGAAAAGATCACTGGGTTCTCTCTTCCTTATATCATAGACATCACATGCTGCCTCTCCAAAGCCATCAACATTGTTCCTGATCGGACACACCCATCAAATTCACTCTTCACACTCGTACCATTTTTAAAAAGGTACCGAAGCATTCGGGCAATCACATCCAGACTGTGCAACAGCTTCTTTTCACAAGTTATTCGTCACCCTAACAAGAAAAGGGCCTGGACTGACAAACACACACACACACACACACACACACACACACACACACACACACACACACAATCACTTAGATGTACCATTACTTGTTATTTGTATTTGATCTTTACTTTTTGATGTTTACTGTTTCTCCTCCCACTACCTCAACTCATTACCTCATTACATCATCGCCGCAAAGTATCATCGCCACAAAGTAGAGTCAGTTTGTCACTCTAGTTTGCACATTTGTATAAGAGGCATTATTATTATGTTTATTATATATGTATTATTATGTTATCTCTTTTGTATGGAATTTAGTTTTCTGTTAACTTAAAAATGTCAATCTGTCTTGTCTCAGGTAGTTGGCTAATTGGGTTGCTTAGTTAGTTAGTTTTTGTTTATTTATGTTGTAAAAATGTAATAAAATTATAAAAATAATGAAAAAAAGCTTACTTAAACTTAAACACATAATATAGCAAACAACAAGCTTTGTGTTCAGCCGCATGTGAACCTACACCTTGGGGCACGCCCATTGGTGGGGATGCTGGGTGTAGCAATCCTCAGACAGGCATTGCCCCAGAAGAGTTTCAAAAAGGCCTCAGTCGTGTCCTGGGCCCCTAAACTCTTTTTTCTTCATTTTGCTCTGGCATCTCAAGGATATAGGAGGGGGAAGCGCACAACTGCATTAATTACTGAATTATCCAATCAGCAGTGCCGACAAATGTGTGGACAAATAGCGGGGATGTAATCAATGCGAGCTTGTCTTACTGAGAATGTAATATGACCTTCAGAAATGCATATTTAGCACATCAACAGCTAATGAGTGAAAGAGGACACAAATTGATACATTTGACCAGTCATGATGAATCCCAACTTTGGCATTATTTTTGACATTGTTGTGCTTTAATCTGTATGTCTACACATATCGAACTGTTAACTATAAACAATTAAAAGTTGTTTGTTATGTTTATATATTTTCATATTTATTTGAATATGTTCTTATTCACACCGAATTATTTTATTATTATAGTCATATTTTATTTTTTGATACTCTAAATTGTTTTTTTTAATGGTCATGGGCGGTTGCAAAAGCATTTTTATGAATATCATATTGTGTATGTTACAAATAAAATTAGAATTTGATTTGAAACAAAAATTCACATAATTAACATGATCTATTAAATAAACATCATGGTAACAACTTCTTTCATTCGTTTTTAAAAGTATGTCAAAACATAAGGGTGCAAATCAGCTTATGTAAAAGTAAATGTGAAAATCAGATTTCAGTTTTGTAAACAATCACGTATGTAATCCTAAATAACTGGGTGTCAAAAAAAAAATTTTACACATCAAATTTTACTTACAAGTGTTGCAAGATCTCCGTGGTCTTGAGCTTGAACAACGCAAAGAATCCGCCTGCTTTGTGCGTCCGCTGCACAAGAGTCAAAGTAAAAAAAAGCACAAATGTATTAAAGAATTTACTTTTTTAAACATTCAAAACGAAATCATGTCAAAACAAACTGAATTAAAAATTTTATGAAAATGTCATAAATGTGTTCCAAAAAATCTATATCAGTAATTCATGCATTCTGACATACATGTTGAAAACACACAATATATTACACAATAATATATTAATATATACAAAAATTATTTTTGTTATAATTTAACAATGAAAAATGCATATGAACTGTATGTGTTACATGACAATACATGAGTAGTGTCAGAAAACCGCTTTCCTGAGCTCGTACAGCGCTAAGAACACGGCAAACGCTTTTTCTCACGGTCAGGTGCATAAAAATCAAACGAATGATAATTTCCAACACATTCATGCAGTCTGACATGCATGTTAAAAAAAACTACTTTTTTGTTATTGTTGTTGACGATTTTGATTATAAAAAAATTATATAAACTCATTTTGCAAGTGTTACATGACGATAAATTAGTAGTGTCAGAAAACCGCTTTCCTGAGCTCTTCCAGCGCTAAGAACACGGCAAACGCTTTTTCTCACGGTCAGAAGCATAAGACTCACACGAATGATAATTTCCAACAAATTCATGCAGTCTGACATGCATGTTAAAAAACTACTTTTTTGTCATTGCTTTTGACATTTTCACCATGAAAAAAAATTATAAACTTGTTTTGTATGTGTTACATGACAATACATTACGAGTGTCAGAAAACCGCTTTCCTGAGCTCGTACAGCGCTAAGAACACAGCAAACGCTTTTTCTCACGGTCAGAAGCATAAATGTCAAACGAATGATAATTTCCACTACATTCATGCAGTCTGACATGCATGTTAAAAAACTACTTTTTTGTCATTGTTTTTGACATTTTCACCATGAAAAAATAATATAAACTTATTTTGTATGTGTTACATGACAATACATTACGAGTGTCAGAAAACCGCTTTCCTGAGCTCGTACAGCGCTAAGAACACAGCAAACGCTTTTTCTCACGGTCAGGCGAATAAGACTCACACGAATGATAATTTCCAACACATTCTTGTAGTCTGACATGCATATTAAAAAAACTATTTTTTTGTTATTGTTTTTGACATTTTGATTTATAAAAAAATAATATAAACTTATTTTGTCTGTGTTACATGACAATACTTTAGTAGTGTCAGAAAACCGCTTTCCTGAGCTCTTACAGCGCTAAGAACACGGCAAAGGCTTTATCTTTCCATCAAAAGGGGTAAAAGTCAAAGGAATCAATATTTCCAACACATTCATGGATTCTGACATACATGTTGAAAAACAACTTTTTTGTTATTGTTTTTGACATTTTTACCTGAAAAATGAATATGAACTAATAATGTATTGTCATGTATGTTTTTCATGACAATACATTACTAGTGTCAGAAAACCGCTTTCCTGAGCTCGTACAGCGCTAAGAACACAGCAAACGCTTTTTCTCACGGTCAGAAGCATAAATGTCAAACGAATGATAATTTCCACTACATTCATGCAGTCTGACATGCATGTTAAAAAACTACTTTTTTTGTCATTGTTTTTGACATTTTCACCATGAAAAAATAATATAAACTTATTTTGTATGTGTTACATGACAATACATTACGAGTGTCAGAAAACCGCTTTCCTGAGCTCGTACAGCGCTAAGAACACAGCAAACGCTTTTTCTCACGGTCAGGCGAATAAGACTCACACGAATGATAATTTCCAACACATTCTTGCAGTCTGACATGCATATTAAAAAAACTATTTTTTTGTTATTGTTTTTGACATTTTGATTTATAAAAAAATAATATAAACTTATTTTGTCTGTGTTACATGACAATACTTTAGTAGTGTCAGAAAACCGCTTTCCTGAGCTCTTACAGCGCTAAGAACACGGCAAAGGCTTTATCTTTCCATCAAAAGGGGTAAAAGTCAAAGGAATCAATATTTCCAACACATTCATGGATTCTGACATACATGTTGAAAAACAACTTTTTTGTTATTGTTTTTGACATTTTTACCTGAAAAATGAATATGAACTAATAATGTATTGTCATGTATGTTTTTCATGACAATACATTACTAGTGTCAGAAAACCGCTTTCCTGAGGTCGTACAGCGCTAAGAACACAGCAAACGCTTTTTCTCACGGTCAGAAGCATAAATGTCAGAGGAATGATAATTTCCACTACATTCATGCAGTCATACATGAATGTTGAAAAACAACTTTTTTGTTATTGTTTTTGACATTTTTACCATGAAAAATGAATAAGAACTACTAATGTATTGTCATGTATGTTTTACATGACAAAACATTACTAGTGTCAGAAAACCGCTTTCCTGAGCTCGTACAGCGCTAAGAACACAGCAAACGCTTTTTCTCACGGTCAGAAGCATAAATGTCAGAGGAATGATAATTTCCACTACATTCATGCAGTCATACATGAATGTTGAAAAACAACTTTTTTTTATTGTTTTTGACATTTTTACCATGAAAAATGAATAAGAACTACTAATGTATTGTCATGTATGTTTTACATGACAAAACATTACGAGTGTCAGAAAACCGCTTTCCTGAGCTCGTACAGCGCTAAGAACACAGCAAACGCTTTTTCTCACGGTCAGAAGCATAAATGTCAAACGAATGATAATTTCCACTACATTCATGCAGTCTGACATGCATGTTAAAAAACTACTTTTTTGTCATTGTTTTTGACATTTTCACCATGAAAAAATAATATAAACTTATTTTGTATGTGTTACATGACAATACATTACGAGTGTCAGAAAACCGCTTTCCTGAGCTCGTACAGCGCTAAGAACACAGCAAACGCTTTTTCTCACGGTCAGGCGAATAAGACTCACACGAATGATAATTTCCAACACATTCTTGCAGTCTGACATGCATATTAAAAAAACTATTTTTTTGTTATTGTTTTTGACATTTTGATTTATAAAAAAATAATATAAACTTATTTTGTCTGTGTTACATGACAATACTTTAGTAGTGTCAGAAAACCGCTTTCCTGAGCTCTTACAGCGCTAAGAACACGGCAAAGGCTTTATCTTTCCATCAAAAGGGGTAAAAGTCAAAGGAATCAATATTTCCAACACATTCATGGATTCTGACATACATGTTGAAAAACAACTTTTTTGTTATTGTTTTTGACATTTTTACCTGAAAAATGAATATGAACTAATAATGTATTGTCATGTATGTTTTTCATGACAATACATTACTAGTGTCAGAAAACCGCTTTCCTGAGGTCGTACAGCGCTAAGAACACAGCAAACGCTTTTTCTCACGGTCAGAAGCATAAATGTCAGAGGAATGATAATTTCCACTACATTCATGCAGTCATACATGAATGTTGAAAAACAACTTTTTTGTTATTGTTTTTGACATTTTTACCATGAAAAATGAATAAGAACTACTAATGTATTGTCATGTATGTTTTACATGACAAAACATTACGAGTGTCAGAAAACCGCTTTCCTGAGCTCGTACAGCGCTAAGAACACAGCAAACGCTTTTTCTCACGGTCAGAAGCATAAATGTCAAACGAATGATAATTTCCACTACATTCATGCAGTCTGACATGCATGTTAAAAAACTACTTTTTTGTCATTGTTTTTGACATTTTCACCATGAAAAAATAATATAAACTTATTTTGTATGTGTTACATGACAATACATTACGAGTGTCAGAAAACCGCTTTCCTGAGCTCGTACAGCGCTAAGAACACAGCAAACGCTTTTTCTCACGGTCAGGCGAATAAGACTCACACGAATGATAATTTCCAACACATTCTTGCAGTCTGACATGCATATTAAAAAAACTATTTTTTTGTTATTGTTTTTGACATTTTGATTTATAAAAAAATTATATAAACTTATTTTGTCTGTGTTACATGACAATACTTTAGTAGTGTCAGAAAACCGCTTTCCTGAGCTCTTACAGCGCTAAGAACACGGCAAAGGCTTTATCTTTCCATCAAAAGGGGTAAAAGTCAAAGGAATCAATATTTCCAACACATTCATGGATTCTGACATACATGTTGAAAAACAACTTTTTTGTTATTGTTTTTGACATTTTTACCTGAAAAATGAATATGAACTAATAATGTATTGTCATGTATGTTTTTCATGACAATACATTACTAGTGTCAGAAAACCGCTTTCCTGAGGTCGTACAGCGCTAAGAACACAGCAAACGATTTTTCTCACGGTCAGAAGCATAAATGTCAGAGGAATGATAATTTCCACTACATTCATGCAGTCATACATGAATGTTGAAAAACAACTTTTTTGTTATTGTTTTTGACATTTTTACCATGAAAAATGAATAAGAACTACTAATGTATTATGTATGTTTTACATGACAAAACATTACGAGTGTCAGAAAACCGCTTTCCTGAGCTCGTACAGCGCTAAGAACACAGCAAACGCTTTTTCTCACGGTCAGAAGCATAAATGTCAAACGAATGATAATTTCCACTACATTCATGCAGTCTGACATGTATGTTAAAAAACTACTTTTTTGTCATTGTTTTTGACATTTTCACCATGAAAAAATAATATAAACTTATTTTGTATGTGTTACATGACAATACATTACGAGTGTCAGAAAACCGCTTTCCTGAGCTCGTACAGCGCTAAGAACACAGCAAACGCTTTTTCTCACGGTCAGGCGAATAAGACTCACACGAATGATAATTTCCAACACATTCATGCAGTCTGACATGCATATTAAAAAAACTATTTTTTTGTTATTGTTTTTGACATTTTGATTTATAAAAAAATAATATAAACTTATTTTGTCTGTGTTACATGACAATACTTTAGTAGTGTCAGAAAACCGCTTTCCTGAGCTCTTACAGCGCTAAGAACACGGCAAAGGCTTTATCTTTCCATCAAAAGGGGTAAAAGTCAAAGGAATCAATATTTCCAACACATTCATGGATTCTGACATACATGTTAAAAAACAACTTTTTTGTTATTGTTTTTGACATTTTTACCTGAAAAATGAATATGAACTAATAATGTATTGTCATGTATGTTTTTCATGACAATACATTACTAGTGTCAGAAAACCGCTTTCCTGAGGTCGTACAGCGCTAAGAACACAGCAAACGCTTTTTCTCACGGTCAGAAGCATAAATGTCAGAGGAATGATAATTTCCACTACATTCATGCAGTCATACATGAATGTTGAAAAACAACTTTTTTGTTATTGTTTTTGACATTTTTACCATGAAAAATGAATAAGAACTACTAATGTATTATGTATGTTTTACATGACAAAACATTACGAGTGTCAGAAAACCGCTTTCCTGAGCTCGTACAGCGCTAAGAACACAGCAAACGCTTTTTCTCACGGTCAGAAGCATAAATGTCAAACGAATGATAATTTCCACTACATTCATGCAGTCTGACATGCATGTTAAAAAACTACTTTTTTGTCATTGTTTTTGACATTTTCACCATGAAAAAATAATATAAACTTATTTTGTATGTGTTACATGACAATACATTACGAGTGTCAGAAAACCGCTTTCCTGAGCTCGTACAGCGCTAAGAACACAGCAAACGCTTTTTCTCACGGTCAGGCGAATAAGACTCACACGAATGATAATTTCCAACACATTCATGCAGTCTGACATGCATATTAAAAAAACTATTTTTTTGTTATTGTTTTTGACATTTTGATTTATAAAAAAATAATATAAACTTATTTTGTCTGTGTTACATGACAATACTTTAGTAGTGTCAGAAAACCGCTTTCCTGAGCTCTTACAGCGCTAAGAACACGGCAAAGGCTTTATCTTTCCATCAAAAGGGGTAAAAGTCAAAGGAATCAATATTTCCAACACATTCATGGATTCTGACATACATGTTAAAAAACAACTTTTTTGTTATTGTTTTTGACATTTTTACCTGAAAAATGAATATGAACTAATAATGTATTGTCATGTATGTTTTTCATGACAATACATTACTAGTGTCAGAAAACCGCTTTCCTGAGGTCGTACAGCGCTAAGAACACAGCAAACGCTTTTTCTCACGGTCAGAAGCATAAATGTCAGAGGAATGATAATTTCCACTACATTCATGCAGTCATACATGAATGTTGAAAAACAACTTTTTTGTTATTGTTTTTGACATTTTTACCATGAAAAATGAATAAGAACTACTAATGTATTGTCATGTATGTTTTACATGACAAAACATTACGAGTGTCAGAAAACCGCTTTCCTGAGCTCGTACAGCGCTAAGAACACAGCAAACGCTTTTTCTCACGGTCAGAAGCATAAATGTCAAACGAATGATAATTTCCACTACATTCATGCAGTCTGACATGCATGTTAAAAAACTACTTTTTTGTCATTGTTTTTGACATTTTCACCATGAAAAAATAATATAAACTTATTTTGTATGTGTTACATGACAATACATTACGAGTGTCAGAAAACCGCTTTCCTGAGCTCGTACAGCGCTAAGAACACAGCAAACGCTTTTTCTCACGGTCAGGCGAATAAGACTCACACGAATGATAATTTCCAACACATTCTTGCAGTCTGACATGCATATTAAAAAAACTATTTTTTTGTTATTGTTTTTGACATTTTGATTTATAAAAAAAATAATATAAACTTATTTTGTCTGTGTTACATGACAATACTTTAGTAGTGTCAGAAAACCGCTTTCCTGAGCTCTTACAGCGCTAAGAACACGGCAAAGGCTTTATCTTTCCATCAAAAGGGGTAAAAGTCAAAGGAATCAATATTTCCAACACATTCATGGATTCTGACATACATGTTGAAAAACAACTTTTTTGTTATTGTTTTTGACATTTTTACCTGAAAAATGAATATGAACTAATAATGTATTGTCATGTATGTTTTTCATGACAATACATTACTAGTGTCAGAAAACCGCTTTCCTGAGGTCGTACAGCGCTAAGAACACAGCAAACGCTTTTTCTCACGGTCAGAAGCATAAATGTCAGAGGAATGATAATTTCCACTACATTCATGCAGTTACATGAATGTTGAAAAACAACTTTTTTGTTATTGTTTTTGACGTTTTTACCATGAAAAATGAATAAGAACTACTAATGTATTGTCATGTATGTTTTACATGACAAAACATTACGAGTGTCAGAAAACCGCTTTCCTGAGCTCGTACAGCGCTAAGAACACAGCAAACGCTTTTTCTCACGGTCAGAAGCATAAATGTCAAACGAATGATAATTTCCACTACATTCATGCAGTCTGACATGCATGTTAAAAAACTACTTTTTTGTCATTGTTTTTGACATTTTCACCATGAAAAAATAATATAAACTTATTTTGTATGTCTTACATGACAATACATTAGTAGTGTCAGAAAACCGCTTTCCTGAGCTCGTACAGCGCTAAGAACACAGCAAACGCTTTTTCTCACGGTCAGGCGAATAAGACTCACACGAATGATAATTTCCAACACATTCATGCAGTCTGACATGCATATTAAAAAAACTATTTTTTTGTTATTGTTTTTGACATTTTGATTTATAAAAAAATAATATAAACTTATTTTGTCTGTTACATGACAATACTTTAGTAGTGTCAGAAAACCGCTTTCTGAGCTCGTACAGGCAAAGACTTTATCTTACCATCAATAGGGATAAAAGTCAAAGGAATCAATATTTCCAACACATTCATGGATTCTGACATACATTTTGAAAAACACCTTTTTTTTATTGTTTTTGACATTTTCACCATGAAAATTGAACATGAACTAATTTTGTATGTTTTTCATGACAGTAGATTAGTAGTGTCAGAAAATCGCTTTCCTGAGCTCGTACAGCGCTAAGAACAAACGTTTTAACTCTCCTTCAGCAGTCTAAAAGTCAATTCCCAACACATTCATGAATTATGGTATACTTGTTTTTTGTAATTTTCAACTTTTTATCCTAAAAAAATGCATATAAGCTCATTTTGTATGTTATACGTGGTGATGCATTAGTTGTGTAAGAAAACCGCTGCCCTGAGCTCGTACATCACATAAAGTCACATCTGGATCTTCTAGGTCTAATCGAACTGAACACTTTTAACTGGTCATTGGCCTTACTAAACTGGAGGTCAGATGTTTTAGGTCATTTGCAAAATCCACTCAATGGACATATACTCTCCACTCATTGCATATACTACTCCACACACACACACACACACACACACAAACACACACTGTAAAAACCGCTCCTGTTAAAAAACATTAGATTATTGGCAGCACAGTTGGCAGCAATCTACTCTAATTTTACAGTACTCATACTGTTAAATTACAGTTTATTAATGTATACATAAAACACTTTATTTTTGTAATTTATACAATTTACAGTAGAATACTGGCAGCACACACAACAGCAATTTACTGGAATTTTACAGTATACATTCATATTTATACAGTATTAATTTACAGTAAAAATGAAATGCATAATCCCAGATTAACTTTTATTTTCTCTGTTAATAAATAATATAATAACGAGATTTAAAATAAAAAAATCTACGATATAAATCTTATTATATTAAAAAATCCAAATAAAAGTAAAAAAGTATTGCTATATAAATATCTGTAAAATATACAATAAACATGTCAGAAATGATATAAAACAAAAACCTTTATTAAAAATTGGAGTCAAAAAATCACCTAAGGAACGAGCCACCGAAAATAATTATGTAAAGTAAAAACAATAGCAATATATAAATCTTAAGTTGCAAATCAGAGGCATGATTATGGCAATTAATTTTTCTTGCATTAAATTGCATAATATCGGCTGCTCAAACCAAGGCAACACATAAAATCTTGTTAAAACACTACAAGCGTTGTAAATTGTAAAAATGTTCAGTAATAATAACAATACAAGTAATACGAAAACAGTACAGTACAAGTAACATTTTCCTATTTACTTTCTACGTGTCCTTGGCTCATTGGTTTGCTGCAGGTTTATTCCAGAGTTTATTGCAAAAACGCAGTAATTCAGAAACTTTCTCTGGAGTTGTCAGGCAACAATAACAACTCAGATGTTAAGGTGATATTTACACAGCATTGTCTAACAAAAACAGGTCCCAACCCATTTCTAACATTAACAAAATTTGCTTAACAACTTTTCTGAAATTTTAAGGTTAGCCTCAAATATAATAAAAAATCATTAACTACATGATTAACTCCATAGTACCTGATCAGGATGAATAATAGTATATAATTTTTAGTTATAAATAACTATATAGATAGGAAATAACATGCAGTATTTAATCAATTCTATGAAAAGTTATATCTAAGGCCATAATAACTTCTGGGATTTGGGGATGACGACACTGTTGTAAGTGGCAGTTTGTTATACCACCTGTACAAATCTTTGCATCTAAACTTCAAATCATATATCAAGTGAATTGAATTCATGGTAATATATTTTATACACAAAAAATGAAACGGCTTGAAATAATGAACACTATTTAACATTAAAAAGGGCAATTTAAAACAATGTTATAAGGCTTGATGAGAGCAAAATCCATAAAAATATAAATGCTCAAGTTACTCCCATGTCAGCACTGAAGTATGTTCTAAACACATGTTCACAAACTTGTTAAGCATCAACATCATGCATTGGTTCTGGTACTACAACCTTTATGAATAAAATACTGTCAAGCAAATAAAGAAAAAGGTTTAAATTACTGTTCAGTTTGTTGGTGCAGATGCCGATAATCGCAGAGTTGAAGACGAAGGACTTCCTCGTGCGTCCTTTTCAGAATGAAAGCTTTATAAATAAGTAATGACATTTGCAGCAAGTTCACATATACTTATACACTATCACATACATGTCAAACTCTGTACACTTCTAAATGTCATCAAACTGAATAATTTTCACTGAATACCATTGGCCTAACTCAACAGGAGGTTGGATATTTTCGGACAATTGAAAAATCAACACGCAATACACAGACACACACACAAACACACACACACACACTACAGACATACCAGGCCCGTAGCCAGGGGGGGTTCGGGTGGTTCGAACGACCCACCCCCCACTGCCAAAGGTCCAGAATTTTTTGTTATTATTATTATTATTATTATTTTTTTTTTTTTTTTTTTTTTGAGACAAATTAAAATTGTTGGGCATTATTTAAAATGTTAGGTTTATTACAAAACAATTTACAAAAAAAACCCGCGATGTGACAAACCTGCGCAGCAACTGACGTTTTTTAAATGTGTGCGGCGGCATCTAGCGGTGTATAATATGGGTCGAAAAGAGCAGGAGAGACGGAAGAGAAAGCAGGCAGCAGCGTCAATATCGCAGAATATTGAACATATGTTCAAAAAGACTGCCAAACAGAGTAAGTCTGTTACTACCTCAAGATCAAATTGCTAACGCTAGTTAAGTGGTAGCTAATCGTCAACCCCACATAACACACAGAATAGTTCTCTTGTGCCTTTTCTTGAGCAGTCTAAATGGCTATGACAAGTCTGTAACATCTTAAATAAACATTAACAGACAGTAGCCTATCTGATGGATCTGTGAATTTATTATGTTAAAAATGTTAATCCATCAAAAAAAAGAAAAGAAAAGAAAGAACGATGAGTTCAATGCGTAAACAAACCTGCTTGACCATGCAAATATTAGGATTTATTAACATTTTATTTTGAATTAATAAATTATTCTATTAAATTAGTAAATTTATTAAATTATTCTATTAACCATAGGCGATGCTGTCTGGTGTCTATACGCGGTGTAGACAGCATTCGAATGAAGTTTATCATTAATAATAGCCTACTGTAAATGCTTGACATGACAATAAAGATTGAATTATTCTATATGACTGGGATTTTAAAGGTTAAATTTAACATATTTTATTATATTTCGCCTAATTAATAGACTATATAAATAACAATTCGTTGAATATTAAATATATTTTATATAAGTTCAATAAAGTGAAGAGGCAAAGACAAAGAAATGAGAGAGCATGTTGATGAGAGAAGTTGAATTTGTAGTTTAATAATATTCCAGTAAAAATTCCTTAAATGTATTCTGTTGTTAGTGTGGTTTTTAAACTTTTGAACTCTGTGTGTGTGTTTTTGAAGTGAAATCTTGATAAGCAATTTGACAACATTGTAGTAAATATTTTTGGTGCATCAAAAGCATGCACATTATGATACCAGCAGAAAAGCTAATCCAGCACATGACACTAAAATGTAGTATTTAATCCTCAAAATGAAAAAAAAATGAGTAAATACTCAAATACAAAATACTGAGAAAAAAGGTCCACTTTTAAAAAAAAAGGAACCCCCCCTTGCACTAGGCTGGCTACGGGCCTGCATACTCTACAAACAAACACATACTACACACGCTAAACTCTATGTACACTACACACACACACACACACACACACACAAACAAACACAAATGAAATAGGTAGTTGGGCACGCTCATTGTTGCTTGTAACTATTTTTCTTCTTTTTATTTTTAAGGCCATAAGGATAACCTCTTGGCTTCAACCTTCAGAGGATGGTCCTTGGGGAACTCCTAGACTCCTAGACTTTTCTGGGTGAGGCTCTGGGTCCTTAGGGCTTGCTCTGAAAACATAGCTCTGCATTTCAACAAAGATACTACTATGAAACGCTCACCAACTAGCACACAGCGCTTCGGCCACACATACAAACACACACACACACACACACACACACACACACACACACCACACAAGCATGTCATATACACACACATGTCTCATCAGATATCCTATACAAACACCACCTGTTCAAACACCTGCGCCATTACAGTCAGCACCCAACCTGTCCCACATTAAGTGACAGATAGCAATAGATAAGCAATCCAGAAGGACACGTCCAGACATGACGATACCCTAAACTTAAAAAGGCACATATGTTGTAAGGTGCGCCGAAGTGGCGATGGCACAAGTGCTTGGGCCAGTTCTTTATTCAACTATTTTTCTTCTTTTTTTTTAAGTCTGCAGGGCCAACTTCTTAGTTTTTATCTTTAAAGAGGTCCTTGGTGGTAGTCCAGACTGGGGTGTAATATGTGCCGCCCTCGGACTTATCCATTTGCTTCTCATTTCTGTGCCACAAGGGTGGCTCTGTCACGAGCCTGCTACCTCCTGCAAGCACCTCGCAACCCTAACTCCACCTCGGAGTTTTCAGCACGCACAGCGTTCATCACGGCACATCTGGATCTGATTACGGATCACCCCTAGGCTTTAAAAGCAAGCTGAGCGCACCTGATGGTGCCGCAGTGTCTCGCTCGTGTGCCTTACGTCTTTGTGTATATTATTGATTCCCTGGATTTTGTCTCGTTGCCGACCCAGCTCCCCTTCGGATTCCTCTTTCGTCTCGTCCCTTCTGCTTACCTTGCCTGATTCTCGGACTGATTCCCGTGTATGACCCTGCCTGTATTAGTTTCCTGACTTCAGACTCGCCCTTTGGATTTGTTTGTTCACGCGGCTGGATCTACTGGTTATCGACTCGTACCTGGTTAAAGTAAAGTGGATTGTGTTCTTCGGTTCACGGCCAGTGACGCACCTCGCCGCGGCGCAAGAAGACTTCCGCCTCTTCGGAGGACCTCCCTCGATGTGCGCCGTGCTCATACTTCTCACGGACCTGAGTCGGAAACCCCTGCACCTCTATCCTCGATCGCAAAGCGGACCCACGTCAGAAATCCGCATAGCGCTTGCGGCTCTCCGCGCTACATCCGAGGATAATTCGTGCGCTCCCACTTCGTGTGGCTGTAACTTAACCCTTTAATCCCCTAATAAATTCCCTTGAGAGTATCTGTGTCTGCTATTGGGTCCTTTTCTCTCCTGCCTTTTCCCCCTCCATGACAGTACACTGCGGCCATGGCAGACCCAGCAGACACTTTTTCCCCCAGGGCGGGCCTCCGCGCCAAACTCCAGTCCAGGACGAGTAACCGATCCGAGGCTAGGCTTCGCCAGACCGTCGCCCAACAGGGTGCTCTTATTAATTCTCAGCAGCAAAGCCTCCAACAGATGTCACAAAGTCTGTCACAGCTGTCAGCCCAGTTTCAGCAGGTCTGTTCAGTTCTTCCAGCTACACTCGCCTACCAAACCCTCAACCCTACGGCGGAGACCCTGGCACCTGCCGCTCATTTTTATCACAATGCTCTCTGCTCCTAGAACTCCAACCCTCGGCTTTTCCTATGGAGCGCTATAAGGTGGCATACATAATTACCCTGCTTACGGAGAGAGCCCGGGAGTGGGGAACGGCCGTCTGGGACGCTAACGACCCTTGCTGCGCCACCTTCAGCGCCTTCACAGAGGAGATGAAGAGAGTGTTCGACCACTCCCATGTGGGAAGGGAGGCCGCTAGGCAGCTCTTGGAGCTCCGTCAGGGTTCCCGATCTGCTTATGACTACGCCATTGAGTTCCGAACCCTGGCAGCCGCCGCTCAGTGGGACACTCAGGCGCTTTACGATACCTTTCTGAATGGGCTCTCTGAACCAGTTAAGGACCAGCTGGTGTCTCAGCAGCTTCCTGGAGACCTGAACGGGTTGATGGACCTTGCAGGGCGAGTGGATTCACGCCTCCGACGTAGGCACCGCACTTTTAGCCAGACCGGGCAACGGGTTGGAACTTCTTCCTCACTGACCATGCCAGTGGCCGCCCCTGCTGAGCCCATGCAGATCGGACAAACCCGGATCTCACCAGAGGAACGGCAACACCGGATGCAGGCGGGAGCATGCCTCTACTGTGGTCAGGTTGGGCACTTGCGTCTGCAATGCCCGGTAAAAGCCAGGCCCCCTCAGTGAACCTAGGCACACTGGAGGGGCGCACCCAAGAGCAGCTGCCTAGAAGCCGTCCAGTCCTTCCCGTCACGCTCTTCCTAGGCAATCAGCCCCACGTAGCCCATGCCCTCGTCGACTCCGGTTCCGACCAGAATATGATCAGCGCCACAAGGGTCAAGGAACTATGCATTCCTACTCTTTCCCTGAACACCCCATTGTCCGTCCACGCTCTTGATGGCACACCATCCCTCCGATTACCTGACGCACCACTCCGGTAACCCTAAGGACCTCTGGGAATCACTCGGAAGAGATTTCCTTTCTCGTTATGGATAGAGCTCAGTGCCAGTTGGTGCTTGGTCGTCTGTGGCTTGTTCGTCACAACCCGCGCGTGGACTGGAGGAACAATGCCATACTCGAATGGAGCCCTCTCTGCCTGGCCTCTTGCCTGAAATCTGCTCTTTGTCCCACTGTAACATCAGGACCCCCTGAAGATTTTCCCGACCTTTCCGTGCTCCCTCATGACTACATCGACCTCAAGGCTGTGTTCAGTAAGTCCCGGGCCGTCTCTCTTCCACCTCATCGTCCGTACGATTGCGCAATTGACCTCCTGCCTGGCACTACCCCGCCCCAGGGCCGTCTCTTCTCACTTTCACATACTGAAAGGAGGGCTATGGACCAATAATCTCTGAGTCATTAGCCGCCGGCATCATTAGACCATCTTCATCACCCGCTGGGGCGGGGTTTTTCTTCGTGGCCAAAAAAGATGGTACCCTCTGTCCTTGCATAGACTACAGGGGGCTGAATGACATCACCGTAAAAAATCGGTACCCCCTGCCCCTGATGTCCACAGCCTTCGACCTCCTGCAGGGGGCCCAATTCTTTTTTTTTTTTTTTCCTTTTTTTTTTCCCTTTTTTTTTTTTTTTTTTCCGGCCAGTCAGTATCACAGATAACACATAGCAGAGTGTATGTGTAGCTGTTCTATCATCATTCACAGCCATTTTTATTTTTTATTATTTATTTATTTATTTATTTATTTTGTTTGTTTGTTTGTTTCCCATATTATAACAGACAAGACCGGGGGACGAAAAAAAGAGAAGAGAGAGTAAAAAAAAAAAAAAATCAACCGAAAAAAAATATAATAAATAAATAATCATAATAATGATAATTAAAAAAAAGAATAAAAATAAATAAACAAACATTTAAGGGAAAAAAAAAAGGGAAAAGAGAAAAAAAAAAAAAAAGGAGGGGGGGTGGGAGGGGGGAGAGAATACAGTCAGGATTCGCTTCCGCACCTGCCGAAGAAAAAGAGAAAAAACAACAGAAGACACAACAGCAGAGAAACCGCAGCCACAACCAACACCTGCACGACTCGCGGCAAACCACAAATCCCAAAACCTGTTGAGCCGCGCACATAATAAAATATTTTAAAATAAACATTTTGTTTTGAAGCAACAGCAAAGACAGTGTGTGTGTGAGCACCTGTTTGTACACCAGTGTGAACGTTTGTGTGCACACCTGTGTGTGTGAGCGCGCTTGTGTTCATAGGGCTCCTCCATGTAAATGTTTAATAGTGTGTGTGGGGGACCACAGTCCCGTCCCGCGAGGCATGGAGCAGATACGGCGGAGACACGGGTCCCAGACATCCAGAGGCCCCCCAGAGCACAGGAGTCTCAGGAGAACCACCGCAGGGACCAGCTCCCCTACTGACCCCCAGGGGGCCCAATTCTTTACAAAATTGGATCTTCGCAGCGCCTATCATCTGGTCAGGATAAGAGAAGGGGACAAGTGGAAGACAGCCTTTAACACCCCATCGGGTCATTACGAATATCTGGTCATGCCGTTTGGGTTAGCCAACGCCCCGGCCGTGTTCCAAGCCCTAGTCAATGACGTCCTCAGGGATTTTATAAATGTCTTTGTCTTTGTATATCTAGACGACATCCTCATCTCCTCGCGTTCCCTGGAGGAACACAAGATACATGTCCGTCAGGTTCTCCAGAGGCTGCTTGAGAATCAGCTGTTCGTCAAGATCGAAAAATGCGAGTTCCATAGTAGCACAGTCTCCTTCCTGGGCTTCATTGTTGCCCCGTACAAATGGACCCTGCCAAGCTGAAGGCAGTCACGGGCTGGCCTGCCCCAACAACACGCAAAGAACTACAGCGCTTCCTGGGGTTCGCTAATTTTTATAGGCGGTTCATCCACAATTATAGCTCAGTAGCCGCTCCACTTATCTCGCTAACTTCAGCCAAGACCCCATTCATCTGGTTGGAGGAAGCGGCCAGGTCCTTTCAGGATCTGAAGAGGCGATTCACTTCGGCTCCTGTTCTACTTTAACCGGACCCAGTTTGAGGTTGAAGTAGATGCCTCCGACTCGGGTATTGGAGCAGCCCTGTCTCAGAGGTCGCCCAAGGATAATAAACTGCATCCGTGCTGCTTTCTCTCCCACCGACTTTCTCCGACCGAGAGGAACTACAGTATTGGCGACTGAATACGTATCTAAGAATACGTAGCCGGATGCCCTCTCTCGCCAGTTCTCTCCTGCCAACGATCGGGCACCTGAAGCCACCGTCCTGCCCCCTCATTGCCTCGTGGGAGCAGCGCTACTAGAGGTTGAATCGCGGGTCAAGAACACGCTTTATCAACAGCCGGGCCCCTCACAGACACCAGAAGGCAAACTCTTCGTTCCAGAGGCAGAACGGTCCCACGTCCTGGAGTGGGGACATAGCTCGAGACTGGCCTGCCACCCCGGCACGGCACGCACGCTGGCCCTGGTTCAGCAACGATTTTGGTGCCCCACCATGAGAGAGGACACTCGTCACTTCGTTAACGCCTGCGACTCTTGCGCCAGAGGCAAGACCAGCAATAAACCCCCCAATTAGACCCCTTCCGATTCCTCGCAGGCCCTGGTCCCACATCGCCCTCGATTTTGTCATGGGACTCCCTGACTCGGAGGGTAACACCTGCGTGCTTACGGTGGTGGATCGCTTTTCCAAGGCAGCCCATTTCATCCCACTATCTGGACTCCCTACAGCCAAGGAGACAGCCGAGCTCCTAATCATGCACGTTTTCCGGCTTCATGGACTCCCCAAAGACATCACGTCGGATCGGGGCTCCCAGTTCACCGCCGGTTCTGGTCTGCTTTCTGCAAATTAATTGCTGCTACCCCCAGTCTATCTACTGGCTATCACCCACAGACCAACGGCCAGGAGCCAACCAGGATCTAGAGATCTAGGATTCACCGGACCGTTTCAGCCTTCAAACAACAGGCCGACCGGCGCCGCTCCAGGGCACCGTTATACCGCGTGGGTCAAAGAGTGATGCTGTCATCCCACTACATTCCACTTAAGACGACCTCACGCAAACTGTCTCCCCGATTCATCGGCCCATTCACCATCACCAGGATCATCAACCCCTGCACCGTCAGACTTCATCTGCCTTCCACCATGCGTCGGATAAACCCTTCCTTTCATGTATCCCAGATAAAACCCCTGGCCTCATGCCCACTGAATCCACCCACCCGCCCGGCTCCTCCTCCCCGACTCATCGATGGTAGCGAGGCCTTCACTGTGAGCAAGCTTATGAAGGCCAGACGATGAGGCAGAGGCCTCCAGTACCTGGTAGATTGGGGGGGGTATGGCCCTGAGGAGAGGAGCTGGATTCCTTCCAGATTCATCTTGGATCAGTCCCTTATTGATGACTTCCACCGCCAACACCCCAACGCACCGGCCATTCCGCCAGGTGGCGTCCGTAGGAGGGGGGGTACTGTCACGAGCCAGCTACCTCCTGCAAGCACCTCGCAACCCTAACTCCACCCCGGAGTGTTCAGCACGCCCAGCGTTCATCACGGCACACCTGGATCTGATTACGGAGCACCCCCCCAGGCTTTAAAAGCAAGCTGAGCGCACCTGTTGGTGCCGCAGTGTCTCGCTCGTGTGCCTTACGTCTTTGTGTATATTATTGATTCCCTGGATTTTGTCTCGTTGCCGACCCAGCTCCTCTTTCGTCTCGTCCCTTCTGCTTACCTTGCCTGAGTCTCGGACTGATTCCCGTGTATGACCCTGCCTGTATTAGTTTCCCGACTTCAGACTCGCCCTTTGGATTTGTTTGTTCACGCGGCTGGATCTACTGGTTATTGACTCGTACCTGGTTAAAGACGCCGATTGTGTTCTTTGGTCCACGGCCAGTGACGCACCCCGCCGCGCCGCAAGAAGACTTCCGGCCGCGCCGCCTCCCATACACGCGCCGCCTCCCTGCTGCGCGCTTACTCTCTCACACACACACACACACACACACATACTCGCGCTGCCCCCTGCTGCGCGCTGACTCTCTCACACACACACACACACACACACACACACACACACACACACACACACACTCCCCCTGTGGCTGTAACTTAACCCTTTAATCCCCTAATAAATTCCCTTGAGAGTATCTGTGTCTGCTATTGCGTCCTTTTCTCCCCTGCCTTTCCCCCCTCCGTGACAGGCTCCTAGCAAAGGTTGCAAAAGGTAGCCTGCAGCAAAAATCTGAGCCGCTCAATTCCAGGAATTCACACACATCCTGAACACACACACACACACACACACAAACTCACATATCGTGGCCTGTCGCCGTCACCCTTGGCTTGCTCATCAGAGAAATTTCATTCATCTCGTTATTATCTAGACACATTTTTCTCACACATACACAATTTATTATTATTATTAATATTTTATTATTTTATTATTATTATTTTTTCTTTTTTCTTTATTTATTTTTTTTTATTTCTTTCATCTTTGTGAAGCTGCTTTGAGACAATGACCATTGTTAAAAGCGCTATATAAATAAAATTGAATTGAATTGAATTGAATATACACTACACTCTTTACACACTATCCACACACACACATACTACACTTACCACAGACACAAATACTACTCATCCTACCCTTTACACATACTATACAAACACACTGCAGAAAACAGAATATCAAACAGAATATTTAGACATGCATATTACACATATATAAACACAGACGCTCACTACACAAACTTACATACACACACATACACACATACACACACATGTATATGTGTATGTGTACAGAGTACACATACACATCCTGCTCAAACAATGACCTGCCCAAGCACCTGCAGCATTAAAGGCACCACCAAACCTGGTCCACATTGAGTGACAACAAGCAATGGTGCACCAGAAAGACACGTAATGCAGTGATGATGGCTTAAACTTGCCATATTTATTTAAGATTTCCTAGCTGCCGTTGAACCCGCCAGAGTGCTGCACAGGACTGGCTTGAGCGAGCTTGAGGAGGTGTTTATCAATGGACCAGAGAGTGACCAGCGGTACACAACCAAAATCAAATCTTTGTTGTATGTGGCCCGATGTACCGATGTACATTCTTGCCTTCAACCTTCAACAGGTGGTTATTGGGGAACTCCTAGACCCACTGTTCTGGGTGAGGCTCTGGGCCCTTGCTTTGAGAACATGGATAGATGGTAGCCAAATTGGCTGCAGGGAGCAGATTGATCATAGAAAAAGATCCTAGGATTTTTGTGGGGGAAGGGACACAGTTTTTGGCCCTACCCTCTTGAGAATACCTCCTATAAGTCCACCCGTTTGCAAAACACTGGGGAATGTGGTTGTGGGTGGTTCAGATAGCTCAGACTCTATGACTCTATCTGCACAACAAGATGGCACGAGTAACCCATGAATTTCAACAAATGTGCTGCAGCCCATTATACAATACCCACCACCTAACACAACCTAGCCCTTGCTTAAAAAGAAATGCTTTTCATTTTTATGCTACAACCCCCTTCACCTAGCAGATAAAACACACACATATCCTTCACAAATATAATTATTCATATTTTACACAAACATACAGACACACACACACAGACACACACAGACACACACACACTAATTACACACACAGACACACAGACACACACACACACACACACACACACAGACACACACACGCGCATTTACTACATACTACTCCCACACATTCACAAATAGAACACACACACTACACATATTACACACACACTACATATTTTTCCAGAGGTGGAAAGAGTAAAAAAAAATTATTTAAGTAAAAGTACTGTTACTTTAATGAACTTTTACTGAAGAACAAGCAAAGTTACCCTTATAAAAAGCTACTCAGGTAAAAGTAAAAAGTAGCTCATTCAAAATGTAATCAGAGTAAAAGTTACTGAGTTACTTTATTTTTTTAACAGCGGGGGTGGGATGACGGATAGAACACCCTTGCATAATAAATTTGTTCCGTTTGCTGTGCTTGAAATCAAAGTGGTCGCTTAAATATGATCAGGGGTTCGCTTCATAAGAATTTGTTGGCATTTCACTTTCAGCTGTGTCTGTATCCCTGACATCTGTTTTGTCCATCTCCATCGTTCTTGTGAATTTAGCACGTTTGTTCTTCTCGCCCATCAATCAATCAGTGCAGTGGTTTCCGAGGTGCAATTTTTTCCCCTCCCCGTTGTATTATTTGTATTATTTTTCCTTTTCACTCATTTATTTTTTACTCAGTAGTGAATATGATTTAAAATGTATTGAAGTACAATACTTTAAACAAAACATACTTAAGTAAAAGTAAAATTACAGATTTTAAAAACTACTTTTAAAAGTAGAAGTACACAAAATATCTACTCAATTACAGTAATGCAAGTAAATGTAATTCATTACTTTACGACTTTGCATATTACACACACATATCTTACATATCCTTAACACACACACACATTTTACATACTACACCCACACAGAATATACACACACACACTAGGCATAAACACAGACACACCCAACCACTTATGCTAAACATACAGTATACATCCTACACACACACACTTTGCACACTGTACACATTCTACGCACACCCTACGCATTCTACAGAAATTATGCCAGCCCAAGCACCAGTGCCTTTACACTTGCCATCAAGCAATCAATACTTATGACGATGCCTTAAACTTAGTTGCTATATTTAGTGACATCAGTGCCCGAGCAACATCCTTAAAAGGCACACAGGTTGTGCTGTGCTCCAGTTGGAGGGACGGTAAGACCCCTCAAATCTCTAAGACACTGATAATACCCGATGGCACTGGTGCTTGGGCACGCTCATTGTTGCGTGCAACTATATTTCTGCTTTTTATTTTAAAATGCCACAGTGCCATTCTTGCCGTTCATCTTCAGAGCGAAAAATACCTACTGTAGCCTAGCATGGTAAATGTATGTCATCTATCATGGTTCCCTGGATGTAAAAGGCTTCGTGTTCTTGATCAACTGACCAGTGTTTACAGTTGATGCTTCAGGGACACCTGGTTCTGAAACAGATGAAACCTGGCCAATAAAAGCCATCTCTGCTCTTCAGAACTGTTTTGAAAACACTGACTAAACCATGTTTAGGAAAGCTGCAACTTACGGCAACTTTGCTGACTTGGAGGAGTACCCGACATCAGTGACTAGCTACATCCAGTGCATCACTGGCGCCAGTCTGCAAGAACATCATCTCATGAACAAAGCAGAAACTGTGGATTTACTGTGGATGTGCATGCACTTCTGAAGATCTGAGACTCTGCCATCAGAGTGGGGGGCAAGGTGGCCCAAAGAACAGCAAGGGCCAAACTTTCCTGGGCCATGAGAGAGGCCTAGAGAATCCCAAACCACTTCAGGGACAGCGGTGATATACGGCGCCTGTGGCAGGGCATACAAGCCATCACCAACTACAAGACATCATCATGTGCCTGTGACAGTGACGGCTCCTCTTAGTCAATGAAAATGAACATTTTAACAATAAGATTATTATTAATGAACTCTACAGTCAATCTACTCTAGCCAAAATCCATTTTTTAAAGGTTTTTAACAAAATAATTATCTTAACATTTTAAAATGTATATTTTCATCAATACTATCATCCCCCAACACCTGACCGGGAAGCTGAACCTGTTGGGCCTGAATGCCCTACTCTGAACGACGTTTTCTTATCCGGACTTTCTGACCGGAAACCTTCAATCAGTGTGGATCAGGAACTGCACCTCCCACACCACCACACTGAGTACTGTGGCTCAGTCCCCTGCTGATCTCACTGCTCACTTACGCCTGTAAGTGACACACCGTTCCAACCACATCAAGTTTGCTGATGACACTAATGTGGTGGGTCTCATCAGCAAGAAAGATGAGTCAGCATTATGGAGACGAAGTACAGAGGCTAACGGACTGGTGTAGGGACAACAAACTGTATCTGAATGTTGCTAAAACAAAAGCAATGCTTGGTGGCTTCAGGAGGACATGGAGCATCCACTCTCCACTGAACATCAATGGCTCCTCTGAGGAGACCATCTGGAGAAGACCCTCAGCTGGTCCCTCAAATCCAGCTCCTTGCACAAGAAAGACCCAAAAAGTCTTCTCTTCCTGAGAAGGCTGAGGAAGATCCTTACCACTTTCTATAGAGGAACTATCAAGCGCATCCTGAGCATCTGCATCACTGTCTGGTTTGGGAAATGTGCCATTTTGGATCGCAAGACCCTACAGCGGATTATGAGGACAGCAGAGATCACTGGGTTCTCTCTTCCTTATATCATAGACATCACATGCTGCCTCTCCAAAGCCATCAACATTGTTCCTGATCGGACACACCCATCAAATTCACTCTTCACACTCGTACCATTTTTAAAAAGGTACCGAAGCATTCGGGCAATCACATCCAGACTGTGCAACAGCTTCTTTTCACAAGTTATTCGTCACCCTAACAAGAAAAGGGCCTGGACTGACAAACACACACACACACACACACACACACACACACACACACACACACACACACACACACACACACACAATCACTTAGATGTACCATTACTTGTTATTTGTATTTGATCTTTACTTTTTGATGTTTACTGTTTCTCCTCCCACTACCTCAACTCATTACCTCATTACATCATCGCCGCAAAGTATCATCGCCACAAAGTAGAGTCAGTTTGTCACTCTAGTTTGCACATTTGTATAAGAGGCATTATTATTATGTTTATTATATATGTATTATTATGTTATCTCTTTTGTATGGAATTTAGTTTTCTGTTAACTTAAAAATGTCAATCTGTCTTGTCTCAGGTAGTTGGCTAATTGGGTTGCTTAGTTAGTTAGTTTTTGTTTATTTATGTTGTAAAAATGTAATAAAATTATAAAAATAATGAAAAAAAGCTTACTTAAACTTAAACACATAATATAGCAAACAACAAGCTTTGTGTTCAGCCGCATGTGAACCTACACCTTGGGGCACGCCCATTGGCGGGGATGCTGGGTGTAGCAATCCTCAGACAGGCATTGCCCCAGAAGAGTTTCAAAAAGGCCTCAGTCGTGTCCTGGGCCCCTAAACTCTTTTTTCTTCATTTTGCTCTGGCATCTCAAGGATATAGGAGGGGGAAGCGCACAACTGCATTAATTACTGAATTGTCCAATCAGCAGTGCCGACAACTGTGTGGACAAATAGCGGGGATGTAATCAATGCGAGCTTGTCTTACTGAGAATGTAATATGTAAGAAGTAAAATGACCTTCAGAAATGCATATTTAGCACATCAACAGCTAATGAGTGAAAGAGGACACAAATTGATACATTCGACCAGTCATGATGAATCCCAACTTTGGCATTATTTTTGACATTGTTGTGCTTTAATCTGTATGTCTACACATATCGAACTGTTAACTATAAACAATTAAAAGTTGTTTGTTATGTTTATATATTTTCATATTTATTTGAATATGTTCTTATTCACACCGAATTATTTTATTATTATAGTCATATTTTATTTTTTGATACTCTAAATTGTTTTTTTTAATGGTCATGGGCGGTTGCAAAAGCATTTTTATGAATATCATATTGTGTATGTTACAAATAAAATTAGAATTTGATTTGAAACAAAAATTCACATAATTAACATGATCTATTAAATAAACATCATGGTAACAACTTCTTTTATTCGTTTTTAAAAGTATGTCAAAACATAAGGGTGCAAATCAGCTTATGTAAAAGTAAATGTGAAAATCAGATTTCAGTTTTGTAAACAATCACGTATGTAATCCTAAATAACTGTGTGTCAAAAAAAAATTTTACACATCAAATTTTACTTACAAGTGTTGCAAGATCTCCGTGGTCTTGAGCTTGAACAACGCAAAGAATCCGCCTGCTTTGTGCGTCCGCTGCACAAGAGTCAAAGAAAAAAAAAGCACAAATGTATTAAAGAATTTACTTTTTTAAACATTCAAAACGAAATCATGTCAAAACAAACTGAATTAAAAATTTTATGAAAATGTCATAAATGTGTTCCAAAAAATCTATATCAGTAATTCATGCATTCTGACATACATGTTGAAAACACCTTTTTTGTTATTATTTTTGTTAATATTTTAACAATGAAAAATGCATATGAACTGTATGTGTTACATGGCAATACATGAGTAGTGTCAGAAAACCGCTTTCCTGAGCTCGTACAGCGCTAAGAACACGGCAAACGCTTTTTCTCACGGTCAGGTGCATAAAAATCAAACGAATGATAATTTCCAACACATTCATGCAGTCTGACATGCATGTTAAAAAAAACTACTTTTTTGTTATTGTTGTTGACATTTTTGATTATAAAAAAATTATATAAACTCATTTTGCAAGTGTTACATGACGATACATTAGTAGTGTCAGAAAACCGCTTTCCTGAGCTCGTACAGCGCTAAGAACACGGCAAACGCTTTTTCTCACGGTCAGGTGCATAAAAATCAAACGAATGATAATTTCCAACAAATTCATGCAGTCTGACATGCATGTTAAAAAACTACTTTTTTGTCATTGCTTTTGACATTTTCACCATGAAAAAAAATTATAAACTTGTTTTGTATGTGTTACATGACAATACATTACGAGTGTCAGAAAACCGCTTTCCTGAGCTCGTACAGCGCTAAGAACACAGCAAACGCTTTTTCTCACAGTCAGAAGCATAAATGTCAGAGGAATGATAATTTCCACTACATTCATGCAGTCATTCATGAATGTTGAAAAACAATTTTTTGTTATTGTTTTTGACATTTTTACCATGAAAAATGAATAAGAACTACTAATGTATTGTCATGTATGTTTTACATGACAAAACATTACGAGTTTTAGAAAACCGCTTTCCTGAGCTCGTACAGCGCTAAGAACACAGCAAACGCTTTTTCTCACGGTCAGAAGCATAAATGTCAAACGAATGATAATTTCCACTACATTCATGCAGTCTGACATGCATGTTAAAAAACTACTTTTTTGTCATTGTTTTTGACATTTTCACCATGAAAAAATGATATAAACTTATTTTGTATGTGTTACATGACAATACATTACGAGTGTCAGAAAACCGCTTTCCTGAGCTCGTACAGCGCTAAGAACACAGCAAACGCTTTTTCTCACGGTCAGGCGAATAAGACTCACACGAATGATAATTTCCAACACATTCATGCAGTCTGACATGCATATTAAAAAAACTATTTTTTTGTTATTGTTTTTGACATTTTGATTTATAAAAAAATAATATAAACTTATTTTGTCTGTGTTACATGACAATACTTTAGTAGTGTCAGAAAACCGCTTTCTGAGCTCGTACAGGCAAAGACTTTATCTTACCATCAATAGGGATAAAAGTCAAAGGAATCAATATTTCCAACACATTCATGGATTCTGACATACATTTTGAAAAACAACTTTTTTGTTATTGTTTTTGACATTTTCACCTTGAAAATTGAACATGAACTAATTTTGTATGTTTTTCATGACAGTAGATTAGTAGTGTCAGAAAATCGCTTTCCTGAGCTCGTACAGCGCTAAGAACAAACGTTTTAACTCTCCTTCAGCAGTCTAAAAGTCAATTCCCAACACATTCATGAATTATGGTATACTTGTTTTTTGTAATTTTCAACTTTTTATCCTAAAAAAATGCATATAAGCTCATTTTGTATGTTATACGTGGTGATGCATTAGTTGTGTAAGAAAACCGCTGCCCTGAGCTCGTACATCACATAAAGTCACATCTGGATCTTCTAGGTCTAATCGAACTGAACACTTTTAACTGGTCATTGGCCTTACTAAACTTTTAGGTTTTTAGGTCATTTGCAAAATCCACTCAATGGACATATACTCTCCACTCATTGCATATACTACTCCACACACACACACACACACACACACACACACACACTGTAAAAACCGCTCCTGTTAAAAAACATTAGATTATTGGCAGCACAGTTGGCAGCAATCTACTCTAATTTTACAGTACTCATACTGTTAAATTACAGTTTATTAATGTATACATAAAACACTTTATTTTTGTAATTTATACAATTTACAGTAGAATACTGGCAGCACACACAACAGCAATTTACTGGAATTTTACAGTATACATTCATATTTATACAGTATTAATTTACATTAAAAATGAAATGCATAATCCCAGATTAACTTTTATTTTCTCTGTTAATAAATAATATAATAACGAGATTTAAAATAAAAAAATCTACGATATAAATCTTATTATATTAAAAAATCCAAATAAAAGTAAAAAAGTATTGCTATATAAATATCTGTAAAATATACAATAAACATGTCAGAAATGATATAAAACAAAAACCTTTATTAAAAATTGGAGTCAAAAAATCACCTAAGGAACGAGCCACCGAAAATAATTATGTAAAGTAAAAACAATAGCAATATATAAATCTTAAGTTGCAAATCAGAGGCATGATTATGGCAATTAATTTTTCTTGCATTAAATTGCATAATATCGGCTGCTCAAACCAAGGCAACACATAAAATCTTGTTAAAACACTACAAGCGTTGTAAATTGTAAAAATGTTCAGTAATAATAACAATACAAGTAATACGAAAACAGTACAGTACAAGTAACATTTTCCTATTTACTTTCTACGTGTCCTTGGCTGATTGGTTTGCTGCAGGTTTATTCCAGAGTTTATTGCAAAAACGCAGTAATTCAGAAACTTTCTCTGGAGTTGTCAGGCAACAATAACAACTCAGATGTTAAGGTGATATTTACACAGCATTGTCTAACAAAAACAGGTCCCAACCCATTTCTAACATTAACAAAATTTGCTTAACAACTTTTCTGAAATTTTAAGGTTAGCCTCAAATATAATAAAAAATCATTAACTACATGATTAACTCCATAGTACCTGATCAGGATGAATAATAGTATATAATTTTTAGTTATAAATAACTATATAGATAGGAAATAACATGCAGTATTTAATCAATTCTATGAAAAGTTATATCTAAGGCCATAATAACTTCTGGGATTTGGGGATGACGACACTGTTGTAAGTGGCAGTTTGTTATACCACCTGTACAAATCTTTGCATCTAAACTTCAAATCATATATCAAGTGAATTGAATTCATGGTAATATATTTTATACACAAAAAATGAAACGGCTTGAAATAATGAACACTATTTAACATGTAAAAGGGCAATTTAAAACAATGTTATAAGGCTTGATGAGAGCAAAATCCATAAAAATATAAATGCTCAAGTTACTCCCATGTCAGCACTGAAGTATGTTCTAAACACATGTTCACAAACTTGTTAAGCATCAACATCATGCATTGGTAGTGGTACTACAACCTTTATGAATAAAATACTGTCAAGCAAATAAAGAAAAAGGTTTAAATTACTGTTCAGTTTGTTGGTGCAGATGCCGGTAATCGCAGAGTTGAAGACGAAGGACTTCCTCGTGCGTCCTTTTCAGAATGAAAGCTTTATAAATAAGTAATGACATTTGCAGCAAGTTCACATATACTTATACACTATCACATACATGTCAAACTCTGTACACTTCTAAATGTCATCAAACTGAATAATTTTCACTGAATACCATTGGCCTAACTCAACAGGAGGTTGGATATTTTCGGACAATTGAAAAATCAACACGCAATACACAGACACACACACAAACACACACACACACACTACAGACATACCAGGCCCGTAGCCAGGGGGGGTTCGGGTGGTTCGAACAACCCACCCCCCACTGCCAAAGGTCCAGAATTTTTTGTTATTATTATTATTATTTATTTTTTTTATTTTTTTTTGAGACAAATTAAAATTGTTGGGCATTATTTAAAATGTTAAGGTTTATTACAAAACAATTTACAAAAAAAACCCGGCGATGTGACAAACCTCCGCAGCAACTGACGTTTTTTAAATGTGTGCGGCGGCATCTAGCGGTGTATAATATGGGTCGAAAAGAGCAGGAGAGACGGAAGAGAAAGCAGGCAGCAGCGTCAATATCGCAGAATATTGAACATATGTTCAAAAAGACTGCCAAACAGAGTAAGTCTGTTACTACCTCAAGATCAAATTGCTAACGCTAGTTAAGTGGTAGCTAATCGTCAACCCCACATAACACACAGAATAGTTCTCTTGTGCCTTTTCTTGAGCAGTCTAAATGGCTATGACAAGTCTGTAACATCTTAAATAAACATTAACAGACAGTAGCCTATCTGATGGATCTGTGAATTTATTATGTTAAAAATGTTAATCCATCAAAAAAAAAAGAAAAGAAAAGAAAGAACGATGAGTTCAATGCGTAAACAAACCTGCTTGACCATGCATATATTAGGATTTATTAACATTTTTTTTGAATTAATAAATTATTCTATTAAATTAGTAAATTTATTAAATTATTCTATTAACCATAGGCGATGCTGTCTGGTGTCTATACGCGGTGTAGACAGCATTCGAATGAAGTTTATCATTAATAATAGCCTACTGTAAATGCTTGACATGACAATAAAGATTGAATTATTCTATATGACTGGGATTTTAAAGGTTGAATTTAACATATTTTATTATATTTCGCCTAATTAATAGACTATATAAATAACAATTCGTTGAATATTAAATATATTTTATATAAGTTCAATAAAGTGAAGAGGCAAAGACAAAGAAATGAGAGAGCATGTTGATGAGAGAAGTTGAATTTGTAGTTTAATAATATTCCAGTAAAAATTCCTTAAATGTATTCTGTTGTTAGTGTGGTTTTTAAACTTTTGAACTCTGTGTGTGTGTTTTTGAAGTGAAATCTTGATAAGCAATTTGACAACATTGTAGTAAATATTTTTGGTGCATCAAAAACATGCACATTATGATACCAGCAGAAAAGCTAATCCAGCACATGACACTAAAATGTAGTATTTAATCCTCAAAATGAAAAAAAAAAAAAGAGTAAATACTCAAATACAAAATACTGAGAAAAAAGGTCCACTTTTAAAAAAAAAGGAACCCCCCCTTGCACTAGGCTGGCTACGGGCCTGCATACTCTACAAACAAACACATACTACACACGCTAAACTCTATGTACACTACACACACACACACACACACACACACACACAAACAAACACAAATGAAATAGGTAGTTGGGCACGCTCATTGTTGCTTGTAACTATTTTTCTTCTTTTTATTTTTAAGGCCATAAGGATAACCTCTTGGCTTCAACCTTCAGAGGATGGTCCTTGGGGAACTCCTAGACTCCTAGACTTTTCTGGGTGAGGCTCTGGGTCCTTAGGGCTTGCTCTGAAAACATAGCTCTGCATTTCAACAAAGATACTACTATGAAACGCTCACCAACTAGCACACAGCGCTTCGGCCACACATACAAACACACACACACACACACACACACACACCACACAAGCATATCATATACACACACATGTCTCATCAGATATCCTATACAAACACCACCTGTTCAAACACCTGCGCCATTACAGTCAGCACCCAACCTGTCCCACATTAAGTGACAGATAGCAATAGATAAGCAATCCAGAAGGACACGTCCAGACATGACGATACCCTAAACTTAAAAAGGCACATATGTTGTAAGGTGCGCCGAAGTGGCGATGGCACAAGTGCTTGGGCCAGTTCTTCATTCAACTATTTTTCTTCTTTTTTTTTAAGTCTGCAGGGCCAACTTCTTAGTTTTTATCTTTAAAGAGGTCCTTGGTGGACTACCAGACTGGGGTGTAATATGTGCCGCCCTCGGACTTATCCATTTGCTTCTCATTTCTGTGCCACAAGGGTGGCTCTGTCACGAGCCTGCTACCTCCTGCAAGCACCTCGCAACCCTAACTCCACCTCGGAGTTTTCAGCACGCCCAGCGTTCATCACGGCACACCTGGATCTGATTACGGATCACCCCTAGGCTTTAAAAGCAAGCTGAGCGCACCTGATGGTGCCGCAGTGTTCCGCTCGTGTGCCTTTACGTCTTTGTGTATATTATTGATTCCCTGGATTTTGTCTCGTTGCCGACCCAGCTCCCCTTCGGATTCCTCTTTCGTCTCGTACCTTCTGCTTACCTTGCCTGATTCTCGGACTGATTCCCGTGTATGACCCTGCCTGTATTAGTTTCCTGACTTCAGACTCGCCCTTTGGATTTGTTTGTTCACGCGGCTGGATCTACTGGTTATCGACTCGTACCTGGTTAAAGTAAAGTGGATTGTGTTCTTCGGTTCACGGCCAGTGACGCACCTCGCCGCGGCGCAAGAAGACTTCCGCCTCTTCGGAGGACCTCCCTCGATGTGCGCCGTGCTCATACTTCTCACGGACCTGAGTCGGAAACCCCTGCACCTCTATCCTCGATCGCAAAGCGGACCCACGTCAGAAATCCGCATAGCGCTTGCGGCTCTCCGCGCTACATCCGAGGATAATTCGTGCGCTCCCACTTCGTGTGGCTGTAACTTAACCCTTTAATCCCCTAATAAATTCCCTTGAGAGTATCTGTGTCTGCTATTGGGTCCTTTTCTCTCCTGCCTTTTCCCCCTCCATGACAGTACACTGCGGCCATGGCAGACCCAGCAGACACTTTTTCCCCCAGGGCGGGCCTCCGCGCCAAACTCCAGTCCAGGACGAGTAACCGATCCGAGGCTAGGCTTCGCCAGACCGTCGCCCAACAGGGTGCTCTTATTAATTCTCAGCAGCAAAGCCTCCAACAGATGTCACAAAGTCTGTCACAGTTGTCAGCCCAGTTTCAGCAGGTCTGTTCAGTTCTCCCAGCTACACTCGCACCCCTGGCTCAGCATGACCGCCCAGCACGGCACGAACCTCGCCTATCAAACCCTCAACCCTACGGCGGAGACCCTGGCACCTGCCGCTCATTTTTATCACAATGCTCTCTGCTACTTGAACTCCAACCCTCGGCTTTTCCTACGGAGCGCTCTAAGGTGGCATACATAATTACCCTGCTTACGGAGAGAGCCCGGGAGTGTTGAACGGCCGTCTGGGACGCTAACGACCCTTGCTGCGCCACCTTCAGCGCCTTCACAGAGGAGATGAAGAGAGTGTTCGACCACTCCCATGTGGGAAGGGAGGCCGCTAGGCAGCTCTTGGAGCTCCGTCAGGGTTCCCGATCTGCTTATGACTACGCCATTGAGTTCCGAACCCTGGCAGCCGCCGCTCAGTGGGACACTCAGGCGCTTTACGATACCTTTCTGAATGGGCTCTCTGAACCAGTTAAGGACCAGCTGGTGTCTCAGCAGCTTCCTGGAGACCTGAACGGGTTGATGGACCTTGCAGGGCGAGTGGATTCACGCCTCCGACGTAGGCACCGCACTTTTAGCCAGACCGGGCAACGGGTTGGAACTTCTTCCTCACTGACCATGCCAGTGGCCGCCCCTGCTGAGCCCATGCAGATCGGACAAACCCGGATCTCACCAGAGGAACGGCAACACCGGATGCAGGCGGGAGCATGCCTCTACTGTGGTCAGGTTGGGCACTTGCGTCTGCAATGCCCGGTAAAAGCCAGGCCCCCTCAGTGAACCTAGGCACACTGGAGGGGCGCACCCAAGAGCAGCTGCCTAGAAGCCGTCCAGTCCTTCCCGTCACGCTCTTCCTAGGCAATCAGCCCCACGTAGCCCATGCCCTCGTCGACTCCGGTTCCGACCAGAATATGATCAGCGCCACAAGGGTCAAGGAACTATGCATTCCTACTCTTTCCCTGAACACCCCATTGTCCGTCCACGCTCTTGATGGCACACCATCCCTCCGATTACCTGACGCACCACTCCGGTAACCCTAAGGACATCTGGGAATCACTCGGAAGAGATTTCCTTTCTCGTTATGGATAGAGCTCAGTGCCAGTTGGTGCTTGGTCGTCTGTGGCTTGTTCGTCACAACCCGCGCGTGGACTGGAGGAACAATGCCATACTCGAATGGAGCCCTCTCTGCCTGGCCTCTTGCCTGAAATCTGCTCTTTGTCCCACTGTAACATCAGGACCCCCTGAAGATTTTCCCGACCTTTCCGTGCTCCCTCATGACTACATCGACCTCAAGGCTGTGTTCAGTAAGTCCCGGGCCGTCTCTCTTCCACCTCATCGTCCGTACGATTGCGCAATTGACCTCCTGCCTGGCACTACCCCGCCCCAAGGCCGTCTCTTCTCACTTTCACATACTGAAAGGAGGGCTATGGACCAATAATCTCTGAGTCATTAGCCGCCGGCATCATTAGACCATCTTCATCACCCGCTGGGGCGGGGTTTTTCTTCGTGGCCAAAAAAGATGGTACCCTCTGTCCTTGCATAGACTACAGGGGGCTGAATGACATCACCGTAAAAAATCGGTACCCCCTGCCCCTGATGTCCACAGCCTTCGACCTCCTGCAGGGGGCCCAATTCTTTTTTTTTTTTTTTCCTTTTTTTTTCCCTTTTTTTTTTTTTTTTTTCGGCCAGTCAGTATCACAGATAACACATAGCAGAGTGTATGTGTAGCTGTTCTATCATCATTCACAGCCATTTTTATTTTTTTTATTTATTTATTTATTTATTTATTTATTTTGTTTGTTTGTTTGTTTCCCATATTATAACAGACAAGACCGGGGGACGAAAAAAAGAGAAGAGAGAGTAAAAAAAAAAAAAAATCAACCAAAAAAAAAAATTATAAATAAATAATCATAATAATAATAATTAAAAAAAAGAATAAAAATGGATAAACAAACAAACATTTAAGGGAAAAAAAAAAGGGAAAAGAGAAAAAAAAAAAGGAGGGGGGGTGGGAGGGGGGAGAGAATACAGTCAGGATTCGCTTCCGCACCTGCCGAAGAAAAAGAGAAAAAACAACAGAAGACACAACAGCAGAGAAACCGCAGCCACAACCAACACCTGCACGACTCGCCGCAAACCACAAATCCCAAAACCTGTTGAGCCGCGCACATAATAAAATATTTTAAAATAAACATTTTGTTTTGAAGCAACAGCAAAGACAGTGTGTGTGTGAGCACCTGTTTGTACACCAGTGTGAACGTTTGTGTGCACACCTGTGTGTGTGAGCGTGCTTGTGTTCATAGGGCTCCTCCATGTAAATGTTTAATAGTGTGTGTGGGGGACCACAGTCCCGTCCCGCGAGGCATGGAGCAGATACGGCGGAGACACGGGTCCCAGACATCCAGAGGCCCCCCAGAGCACAGGAGTCTCAGGAGAACCACCGCAGGGACCAGCTCCCCTACTGACCCCCAGGGGGCCCAATTCTTCACAAAATTGGATCTTCGCAGCGCCTATCATCTGGTCAGGATAAGAGAAGGGGACAAGTGGAAGACAGCCTTTAACACCCCATCGGGTCATTACGAATATCTGGTCATGCCGTTTGGGTTAGCCAACGCCCCGGCCGTGTTCCAAACCCTAGTCAATGACGTCCTCAGGGATTTTATAAATGTCTTTGTCTTTGTATATCTAGACGACATCCTCATCTCCTCGCGTTCCCTGGAGGAACACAAGATACATGTCCGTCAGGTTCTCCAGAGGCTGCTTGAGAATCAGCTGTTCGTCAAGATCGAAAAATGCGAGTTCCATAGTAGCACAGTCTCCTTCCTGGGCTTCATTGTTGCCCCGTACAAATGGACCCTGCCAAGCTGAAGGCAGTCACGGGCTGGCCTGCCCCAACAACACGCAAAGAACTACAGCGCTTCCTGGGGTTCGCTAATTTTTATAGGCGGTTCATCCACAATTATAGCTCAGTAGCCGCTCCACTTATCTCGCTAACTTCAGCCAAGACCCCATTCATCTGGTTGGAGGAAGCAGCCAGGTCCTTTCAGGATCTGAAGAGGCGATTCACTTCGGCTCCTGTTCTACTTTAACCGGACCCACGCCTTCAGTTTGAGGTTGAAGTAGATGCCTCCGACTCGGGTATTGGAGCAGCCCTGTCTCAGAGGTCGCCCAAGGATAATAAACTGCATCCGTGCTGCTTTCTCTCCCACCGACTTTCTCCGACCGAGAGGAACTACAGTATTGGCGACTGAATACGTATCTAAGAATACGTAGCCGGATGCCCTCTCTCGCCAGTTCTCTCCTGCCAACGATCGGGCACCTGAAGCCACCGTCCTGCCCCCTCATTGCCTCGTGGGAGCGGCGCTACTAGAGGTTGAATCAACACACGCCAAGAACACGCTTTATCAACAGCCGGGCCCCTCACAGACACCAGAAGGCAAACTCTTCGTTCCAGAGGCAGAACGGTCCCACGTCCTGGAGTGGGGACATAGCTCGAGACTGGCCTGCCACCCCGGCACGGCACGCACGCTGGCCCTGGTTCAGCAACGATTTTGGTGCCCCACCATGAGAGAGGACACTCGTCACTTCGTTAACGCCTGCGACTCTTGCGCCAGAGGCAAGACCAGCAATAAACCCCCCAATTAGACCCCTTCCGATTCCTCGCAGGCCCTGGTCCCACATCGCCCTCGATTTTGTCATGGGACTCCCTGACTCGGAGGGTAACACCTGCGTGCTTACGGTGGTGGATCGCTTTTCCAAGGCAGCCCATTTCATCCCACTATCTGGACTCCCTACAGCCAAGGAGACAGCCGAGCTCCTAATCATGCACGTTTTCCGGCTTCATGGACTCCCCAAAGACATCACGTCGGATCGGGGCTCCCAGTTCACCGCCGGTTCTGGTCTGCTTTCTGCAAATTAATTGCTGCTACCCCCAGTCTATCTACTGGCTATCACCCACAGACCAACGGCCAGGAGCCAACCAGGATCTAGAGATCTAGGATTCACCGGACCGTTTCAGCCTTCAAACAACAGGCCGACCGGCGCCGCTCCAGGGCACCGTTATACCGCGTGGGTCAAAGAGTGATGCTGTCATCCCACTACATTCCACTTAAGACGACCTCACGCAAACTGTCTCCCCGATTCATCGGCCCCTTTCACCATCACCAGGATCATCAACCCCTGCACCGTCAGACTTCATCTGCCTTCCACCATGCGTCGGATAAACCCTTCCTTTCATGTATCCCAGATAAAACCCCTGGCCTCATGCCCACTGTTGGTGCCGCAGTGTCTCGCTCGTGTGCCTTACGTCTTTGTGTATATTATTGATTCCCTGGATTTTGTCTCGTTGCCGACTCAGCTCCTCTTTCGTCTCGTCCCTTCTGCTTACCTTGCCTGAGTCTCGGACTGATTCCCGTGTATGACCCTGCCTGTATTAGTTTCCCGACTTCAGACTCGCCCTTTGGATTTGTTTGTTCACGCGGCTGGATCTACTGGTTATTGACTCGTACCTGGTTAAAGACGCCGATTGTGTTCTTTGGTCCACGGACAGTGACGCACCCCGCCGCGGCGCAAGAAGACTTCCGGCCGCGCCGCCTCCCATACACGCGCCGCCTCCCTGCTGCGCGCTTACTCTCTCACACACACACACACACACACACATACTCGCGCTGCCCCCTGCTGCGCGCTGACTCTCTCTCACACACACACACACACACACACTCCCCCTGTGGCTGTAACTTAACCCTTTAATCCCCTAATAAATTCCCTTGAGAGTATCTGTGTCTGCTATTGCGTCCTTTTCTCCCCTGCCTTTTCCCCCTCCGTGACAGGCTCCTAGCAAAGGTTGCAAAAGGTAGCCTGCAGCAAAAATCTGAGCCGCTCAATTCCAGGAATTCACACACATCCTGAACACACACACACACACACACACACAAACTCACATATCGTGGCCTGTCGCCGTCACCCTTGGCTTGCTCATCAGAGAAATTTCATTCATTCATCTCGTTATTATCTAGACACATTTTTCTCACACATACACAATTTATTATTATTATTAATATTTTATTATTTTATTATTATTATTTTTTATTTTTTCTTTCTTTATTTTTTTTTATTTCTTTCATCTTTGTGAAGCTGCTTTGAGACAATGACCATTGTTAAAAGCGCTATATAAATAAAATTGAATTGAATTGAATTGAATATACACTACACTCTTTACACACTATCCACACACACACATACTACACTCACCACAGACACAAATACTACTCATCCTACCCTTTACACATACTATACAAACACACTGCAGAAAACAGAATATCAAACAGAATATTTAGACATGCATATTACACATATATAAACACAGACGCTCACTACACAAACTTACATACACACACATACACACATACACACACATGTATATGTGTATGTGTACAGAGTACACATACACATCCTGCTCAAACAATGACCTGCCCAAGCACCTGCAGCATTAAAGGCACCACCAAACCTGGTCCACATTGAGTGACAACAAGCAATGGTGCACCAGAAAGACACGTAATGCAGTGATGATGGCTTAAACTTGCCATATTTATTTAAGATTTCCTAGCTGCCGTTGAACCCGCCAGAGTGCTGCACAGGACTGGCTTGAGCGAGCTTTAGGAGGTGTTTATCAATGGACCAGAGAGTGACCAGCGGTACACAACCAAAATCAAATCTTTGTTGTATGTGGCCCGATGTACCGATGTACATTCTTGCCTTCAACCTTCAACAGGTGGTTATTGGGGAACTCCTAGACCCACTGTTCTGGGTGAGGCTCTGGGCCCTTGCTTTGAGAACATGGATAGATGGTAGCCAAATTGGCTGCAGGGAGCAGATTGATCATAGAAAAAGATCCTAGGATTTTTGTGGGGGAAGGGACACAGTTTTTGGCCCTACCTTCTTGAGAATACCTCCTATAAGTCCACCCGTTTGCAAAACACTGGGGAATGTGGTTGTGGGTGGTTCAGATAGCTCAGACTCTATGACTCTATCTGCACAACAAGATGGCACGAGTAACCCATGAATTTCCACAAATGTGCTGCAGCCCATTATACAATACCCACCACCTAACACAACCTAGCCCTTGCTTAAAAAGAAATGCTTTTCATTTTTATGCTACAACCCCCTTCACCTAGCAGATAAAACACACACATATCCTTCACAAATATAATTATTCATATTTTACACAAACATACAGACACACACACACAGACACACACAGACACACACACACTAATTACACACACAGACACACAGACACACACACACACACACACACAGACACACACACGCGCATTTACTACATACTACTCCCACACATACACAAATAGAACACACACACTACACATATTACACACACACACTACATATTTTTCCAGAGGTGGAAAGAGTAAAAAAAAATTATTTAAGTAAAAGTACTGTTACTTTAATGAACTTTTACTGAAGAACAAGCAAAGTTACCCTTTTAAAAAGCTACTCAGGTAAAAGTAAAAAGTAGCTCATTAAAAATGTAATCAGAGTAAAAGTTACTGAGTTACTTTATTTTTTTAACAGCGGGGGTGGGATGAGGGATAGAACACCCTTGCATAATAAATTTGTTCCGTTTGCTGTGCTTGAAATCAAAGTGGTCGCTTAAATATGATCAGGGGTTCGCTTCATAAGAATTTGTTGGCATTTCACTTTCAGCTGTGTCTGTATCCCTGACATCTGTTTTGTCCATCTCCATCGTTCTTGTGAATTTAGCACGTTTGTTCTCCTCGCCCATCAATCAATCAGTGCAGTGGTTTCCGAGGTGCAATTTTTTCCCCTCCCCGTTGTATTATTTGTATTATTTTTCCTTTTCACTCATTTATTTTTTACTCAGTAGTGAATATGATTTAAAATGTATTGAAGTACAATACTTTAAACAAAACATACTTAAGTAAAAGTAAAATTACAGATTTTAAAAACTACTTTTAAAAGTAGAAGTACACAAAATATCTACTCAATTACAGTAATGCAAGTAAATGTAATTCATTACTTTTCGACTTTGCATATTACACACACATATCTTACATATCCTTAACACACACACACATTTTACATACTACACCCACACAGAATATACACACACACACTAGGCATAAACACAGACACACCCAACCACTTATGCTAAACATACAGTATACATCCTACACACACACACTTTGCACACTGTACACATTCTACGCACACCCTACGCATTCTACAGAAATGATGACCAGCCCAAGCACCAGTGCCTTTACACTTGCCATCAAGCAATCAATACTTATGACGATGCCTTAAACTTAGTTGCTATATTTAGTGACATCAGTGCCCGAGCAACATCCTTAAAAGGCACACAGGTTGTGCTGTGCTCCAGTTGGAGGGACGGTAAGACCCCTCAAATCTCTAAGACACTGATAATACCCGATGGCACTGGTGCTTGGGCACGCTCATTGTTGCGTGCAACTATATTTCTGCTTTTTATTTTAAAATGCCACAGTGCCATTCTTGCCGTTCATCTTCAGAGCGAAAAATACCTACTGTAGCCTAGCATGGTAAATGTATGTCATCTATCATGGTTCCCTGGATGTAAAAGGCTTCGTGTTCTTGATCAACTGACCAGTGTTTACAGTTGATGCTTCAGGGACACCTGGTTCTGAAACAGATGAAACCTGGCCAATAAAAGCCATCTCTGCTCTTCAGAACTGTTTTGAAAACACTGACTAAACCATGTTTAGGAAAGCTGCAACTTACGGCAACTTTGCTGACTTGGAGGAGTACCCGACATCAGTGACTAGCTACATCCAGTGCATCACTGGTGCTAGTCTGCAAGAACATCATCTCATGAACAAAGCAGAAACTGTGGATTTACTGTGGATGTGCATGCACTTCTGAAGATCTGAGACTCTGCCATCAGAGTGGGGGGCAAGGTGGCCCAAAGAACAGCAAGGGCCAAACTTTCCTGGGCCATGAGAGAGGCCTAGAGAATCCCAAACCACTTCAGGGACAGCGGTGATATACGGCGCATGTGGCAGGGCATACAAGCCATCACCAACTACAAGACATCATCATGTGCCTGTGACAGTGACGGCTCCTCTTAGTCAATGAAAATGAACATTTTAACAATAAGATTATTATTAATGAACTCTACAGTCAATCTACTCTAGCCAAAATCCATTTTTTAAAGGTTTTTAACAAAATAATTATCTTAACATTTTAAAATGTATATTTTCATCAATACTATCATCCCCCAACACCTGACCGGGAAGCTGAACCTGTTGGGCCTGAATGCCCTACTCTGAACGACGTTCTCTTATCCGGACTTTCTGACCGGAAACCTTCAATCAGTGTGGATCAGGAACTGCACCTCCCACACCACCACACTGAGTACTGTGGCTCAGTCCCCTGCTGATCTCACTGCTCACTTACGCCTGTAAGTGACACACAGTTCCAACCACATCAAGTTTGCTGATGACACTAATGTGGTGGGTCTCATCAGCAAGAAAGATGAGTCAGCATTATGGAGACGAAGTACAGAGGCTAACGGACTGGTGTAGGGACAACAAACTGTATCTGAATGTTGCTAAAACAAAAGCAATGCTTGGTGGCTTCAGGAGGACATGGAGCATCCACTCTCCACTGAACATCAATGGCTCCTCTGAGGAGACCATCTGGAGAAGACCCTCAGCTGGTCCCTCAAATCCAGCTCCTTGCACAAGAAAGACCCAAAAAGTCTTCTCTTCCTGAGAAGGCTGAGGAAGATCCTTACCACTTTCTATAGAGGGACTTATCAAGCGCATCCTGAGCATCTGCATCACTGTCTGGTTTGGGAAATGTGCCATTTTGGATCGCAAGACCCTACAGCGGATTATGAGGACAGCAGAGAAGATCACTGGGTTCTCTCTTCCTTATATCATAGACATCACATGCTGCCTCTCCAAAGCCATCAACATTGTTCCTGATCGGACACACCCATCAAATTCACTCTTCACACTCGTACCATTTTTAAAAAGGTACCGAAGCATTCGGGCAATCACATCCAGACTGTGCAACAGCTTCTTTTCACAAGTTATTCGTCACCCTAACAAGAAAAGGGCCTGGACTGACAAACACACACACACACACACACACACACACACACACACACACACACACACACACAATCACTTAGATGTACCATTACTTGTTATTTGTATTTGATCTTTACTTTTTGATGTTTACTGTTTCTCCTCCCACTACCTCAACTCAATACCTCATTACATCATCGCCGCAAAGTATCATCGCCACAAAGTAGAGTCAGTTTGTCACTCTAGTTTGCACATTTGTATAAGAGGCATTATTATTATGTTTATTATATATGTATTATTATGTTATCTCTTTTGTATGGAATTTAGTTTTCTGTTAACTTAAAAATGTCAATCTGTCTTGTCTCAGGTAGTTGGCTAATTGGGTTGCTTAGTTAGTTAGTTTTTGTTTATTTATGTTGTAAAAATGTAATAAAATTATAAAAATAATGAAAAAAAGCTTACTTAAACTTAAACACATAATATAGCAAACAACAAGCTTTGTGTTCAGCCGCATGTGAACCTACACCTTGGGGCACGCCCATTGGCGGGGATGCTGGGTGTAGCAATCCTCAGAAAGGCATTGCCCCAGAAGAGTTTCAAAAAGGCCTCAGTCGTGTCCTGGGCCCCTAAACTCTTTTTTCTTCATTTTGCTCTGGCATCTCAAGGATATAGGAGGGGGAAGCGCACAACTGCATTAATTACTGAATTGTCCAATCAGCAGTGCCGACAAATGTGTGGACAAATAGCGGGGATGTAATCAATGCGAGCTTGTCTTACTGAGAATGTAATATGACCTTCAGAAATGCATATTTAGCACATCAACAGCTAATGAGTGAAAGAGGACACAAATTGATACATTTGACCAGTCATGATGAATCCCAACTTTGGCATTATTTTTGACATTGTTGTGCTTTAATCTGTATGTCTACACATATCGAACTGTTAACTATAAACAATTACAAGTTGTTTGTTATGTTTATATATTTTCATATTTATTTGAATATGTTCTTATTCACACCGAATTATTTTATTATTATAGTCATATTTTATTTTTTGATACTCTAAATTGTTTTTTTTAATGGTCATGGGCGGTTGCAAAAGCATTTTTATGAATATCATATTGTGTATGTTACAAATAAAATTAGAATTTGATTTGAAACAAAAATTCACATAATTAACATGATCTATTAAATAAACATCATGGTAACAACTTCTTTTATTCGTTTTTAAAAGTATGTCAAAACATAAGGGTGCAAATCAGCTTATGTAAAAGTAAATGTGAAAATCAGATTTCAGTTTTGTAAACAATCACGTATGTAATCCTAAATAACTGTGTGTCAAAAAAAAATTTTACACATCAAATTTTACTTACAAGTGTTGCAAGATCTCCGTGGTCTTGAGCTTGAACAACGCAAAGAATCCGCCTGCTTTGTGCGTCCGCTGCACAAGAGTCAAAGAAAAAAAAAGCACAAATGTATTAAAGAATTTACTTTTTTAAACATTCAAAACGAAATCATGTCAAAACAAACTGAATTAAAAATTTTATGAAAATGTCATAAATGTGTTCCAAAAAATCTATATCAGTAATTCATGCATTCTGACATACATGTTGAAAACACCTTTTTTGTTATTATTTTTGTTAATATTTTAACAATGAAAAATGCATATGAACTGTATGTGTTACATGGCAATACATGAGTAGTGTCAGAAAACCGCTTTCCTGAGCTCGTACAGCGCTAAGAACACGGCAAACGCTTTTTCTCACGGTCAGAAGCATAAATGTCAAACGAATGATAATTTCCACTACATTCATGCAGTCTGACATGCATGTTAAAAAACTACTTTTTTGTCATTGTTTTTGACATTTTCACCATGAAAAAATAATATAAACTTATTTTGTATGTGTTACATGACAATACATTAGTAGTGTCAGAAAACCGCTTTCCTGAGCTCGTACAGCGCTAAGAACACAGCAAACGCTTTTTCTCACGGTCAGGCGAATAAGACTCACACGAATGATAATTTCCAACACATTCATGCAGTCTGACATGCATATTAAAAAAACTATTTTTTTGTTATTGTTTTTGACATTTTGATTTATAAAAAAATAATATAAACTTATTTTGTCTGTGTTACATGACAATACTTTAGTAGTGTCAGAAAACCGCTTTCCTGAGCTCTTACAGCGCTAAGAACACGGCAAAGGCTTCATCTTTCCATCAAAAGGGGTAAAAGTCAAAGGAATCAATATTTCCAACACATTCATGGATTCTGACATACATGTTGAAAAACAACTTTTTTGTTATTGTTTTTGACATTTTTACCTGAAAAATGAATATGAACTAATAATGTATTGTCATGTATGTTTTTCATGACAATACATTACTAGTGTCAGAAAACCGCTTTCCTGAGGTCGTACAGCGCTAAGAACACAGCAAACGCTTTTTCTCACGGTCAGAAGCATAAATGTCAGAGGAATGATAATTTCCACTACATTCATGCAGTCATACATGAATGTTGAAAAACAACTTTTTTGTTATTGTTTTTGACATTTTTACCATGAAAAATGAATAAGAACTACTAATGTATTGTCATGTATGTTTTACATGACAAAACATTACGAGTGTCAGAAAACCGCTTTCCTGAGCTCGTACAGCGCTAAGAACACAGCAAACGCTTTTTCTCACGGTCAGAAGCATAAATGTCAAACGAATGATAATTTCCACTACATTCATGCAGTCTGACATGCATGTTAAAAAACTACTTTTTTGTCATTGTTTTTGACATTTTCACCATGAAAAAATAATATAAACTTATTTTGTATGTGTTACATGACAATACATTAGTAGTGTCAGAAAACCGCTTTCCTGAGCTCGTACAGCGCTAAGAACACAGCAAACGCTTTTTCTCACGGTCAGGCGAATAAGACTCACACGAATGATAATTTCCAACACATTCATGCAGTCTGACATGCATATTAAAAAAACTATTTTTTTGTTATTGTTTTTGACATTTTGATTTATAAAAAAATAATATAAACTTATTTTGTCTGTGTTACATGACAATACTTTAGTAGTGTCAGAAAACCGCTTTCCTGAGCTCTTACAGCGCTAAGAACACGGCAAAGGCTTTATCTTTCCATCAAAAGGGGTAAAAGTCAAAGGAATCAATATTTCCAACACATTCATGGATTCTGACATACATGTTGAAAAACAACTTTTTTGTTATTGTTTTTGACATTTTTACCTGAAAAATGAATATGAACTAATAATGTATTGTCATGTATGTTTTTCATGACAATACATTACTAGTGTCAGAAAACCGCTTTCCTGAGGTCGTACAGCGCTAAGAACACAGCAAACGCTTTTTCTCACGGTCAGAAGCATAAATGTCAGAGGAATGATAATTTCCACTACATTCATGCAGTCATACATGAATGTTGAAAAACAACTTTTTTGTTATTGTTTTTGACATTTTTACCATGAAAAATGAATAAGAACTACTAATGTATTGTCATGTATGTTTTACATGACAAAACATTACGAGTGTCAGAAAACCGCTTTCCTGAGCTCGTACAGCGCTAAGAACACAGCAAACGCTTTTTCTCACGGTCAGAAGCATAAATGTCAAACGAATGATAATTTCCACTACATTCATGCAGTCTGACATGCATGTTAAAAAACTACTTTTTTGTCATTGTTTTTGACATTTTCACCATGAAAAAATAATATTAACTTATTTTGTATGTGTTACATGACAATACATTACGAGTTTCAGAAAACCGCTTTCCTGAGCTCGTACAGCGCTAAGAACACAGCAAACGCTTTTTCTCACGGTCAGGCGAATAAGACTCACACGAATGATAATTTCCAACACATTCATGCAGTCTGACATGCATATTAAAAAAACTATTTTTTTGTTATTGTTTTTGACATTTTGATTTATAAAAAAAAATATAAACTTATTTTGTCTGTGTTACATGACAATACTTTAGTAGTGTCAGAAAACCGCTTTCCTGAGCTCTTACAGCGCTAAGAACACGGCAAAGGCTTTATCTTTCCATCAAAAGGGGTAAAAGTCAAAGGAATCAATATTTCCAACACATTCATGGATTCTGACATACATGTTGAAAAACAACTTTTTTGTTATTGTTTTTGACATTTTTACCTGAAAAATGAATATGAACTAATAATGTATTGTCATGTATGTTTTTCATGACAATACATTACTAGTGTCAGAAAACCGCTTTCCTGAGGTCGTACAGCGCTAAGAACACAGCAAACGCTTTTTCTCACGGTCAGAAGCATAAATGTCAGAGGAATGATAATTTCCACTACATTCATGCAGTCATACATGAATGTTGAAAAACAACTTTTTTGTTATTGTTTTTGACATTTTTACCATGAAAAATGAATAAGAACTACTAATGTATTGTCATGTATGTTTTACATGACAAAACATTACGAGTGTCAGAAAACCGCTTTCCTGAGCTCGTACAGCGCTAAGAACACAGCAAACGCTTTTTCTCACGGTCAGAAGCATAAATGTCAAACGAATGATAATTTCCACTACATTCATGCAGTCTGACATGCATGTTAAAAAACTACTTTTTTGTCATTGTTTTTGACATTTTCACCATGAAAAAATAATATAAACTTATTTTGTATGTGTTACATGACAATACATTAGTAGTGTCAGAAAACCGCTTTCCTGAGCTCGTACAGCGCTAAGAACACAGCAAACGCTTTTTCTCACGGTCAGGCGAATAAGACTCACACGAATGATAATTTCCAACACATTCATGCAGTCTGACATGCATATTAAAAAAACTATTTTTTTGTTATTGTTTTTGACATTTTGATTTATAAAAAAATAATATAAACTTATTTTGTCTGTGTTACATGACAATACTTTAGTAGTGTCAGAAAACCGCTTTCCTGAGCTCTTACAGCGCTAAGAACACGGCAAAGGCTTCATCTTTCCATCAAAAGGGGTAAAAGTCAAAGGAATCAATATTTCCAACACATTCATGGATTCTGACATACATGTTGAAAAACAACTTTTTTGTTATTGTTTTTGACATTTTTACCTGAAAAATGAATATGAACTAATAATGTATTGTCATGTATGTTTTTCATGACAATACATTACTAGTGTCAGAAAACCGCTTTCCTGAGGTCGTACAGCGCTAAGAACACAGCAAACGCTTTTTCTCACGGTCAGAAGCATAAATGTCAGAGGAATGATAATTTCCACTACATTCATGCAGTCATACATGAATGTTGAAAAACAACTTTTTTGTTATTGTTTTTGACATTTTTACCATGAAAAATGAATAAGAACTACTAATGTATTGTCATGTATGTTTTACATGACAAAACATTACGAGTGTCAGAAAACCGCTTTCCTGAGCTCGTACAGCGCTAAGAACACAGCAAACGCTTTTTCTCACGGTCAGAAGCATAAATGTCAAACGAATGATAATTTCCACTACATTCATGCAGTCTGACATGCATGTTTAAAAAACTACTTTTTTGTCATTGTTTTTGACATTTTCACCATGAAAAAATAATATAAACTTATTTTGTATGTGTTACATGACAATACATTACGAGTGTCAGAAAACCGCTTTCCTGAGCTCGTACAGCGCTAAGAACACAGCAAACGCTTTTTCTCACGGTCAGGCGAATAAGACTCACACGAATGATAATTTCCAACACATTCATGCAGTCTGACATGCATATTAAAAAAACTATTTTTTTGTTATTGTTTTTGACATTTTGATTTATAAAAAAATAATATAAACTTATTTTGTCTGTGTTACATGACAATACTTTAGTAGTGTCAGAAAACCGCTTTCCTGAGCTCTTACAGCGCTAAGAACACGGCAAAGGCTTTATCTTTCCATCAAAAGGGGTAAAAGTCAAAGGAATCAATATTTCCAACACATTCATGGATTCTGACATACATGTTGAAAAACAACTTTTTTGTTATTGTTTTTGACATTTTTACCTGAAAAATGAATATGAACTAATAATGTATTGTCATGTATGTTTTTCATGACAATACATTACTAGTGTCAGAAAACCGCTTTCCTGAGGTCGTACAGCGCTAAGAACACAGCAAACGCTTTTTCTCACGGTCAGAAGCATAAATGTCAGAGGAATGATAATTTCCACTACATTCATGCAGTCATACATGAATGTTGAAAAACAACTTTTTTGTTATTGTTTTTGACATTTTTACCATGAAAAATGAATAAGAACTACTAATGTATTGTCATGTATGTTTTACATGACAAAACATTACGAGTGTCAGAAAACCGCTTTCCTGAGCTCGTACAGCGCTAAGAACACAGCAAACGCTTTTTCTCACGGTCAGAAGCATAAATGTCAAACGAATGATAATTTCCACTACATTCATGCAGTCTGACATGCATGTTAAAAAACTACTTTTTTGTCATTGTTTTTGACATTTTCACCATGAAAAAATAATATAAACTTATTTTGTATGTGTTACATGACAATACATTAGTAGTGTCAGAAAACCGCTTTCCTGAGCTCGTACAGCGCTAAGAACACAGCAAACGCTTTTTCTCACGGTCAGGCGAATAAGACTCACACGAATGATAATTTCCAACACATTCATGCAGTCTGACATGCATATTAAAAAAACTATTTTTTTGTTATTGTTTTTGACATTTTGATTTATAAAAAAATAATATAAACTTATTTTGTCTGTGTTACATGACAATACTTTAGTAGTGTCAGAAAACCGCTTTCTGAGCTCGTACAGGCAAAGACTTTATCTTACCATCAATAGGGATAAAAGTCAAAGGAATCAATATTTCCAACACATTCATGGATTCTGACATACATTTTAAAAAACAACTTTTTTGTTATTGTTTTTGACATTTTCACCTTGAAAATTGAACATAAACTAATTTTGTATGTTTTTCATGACAGTAGATTAGTAGTGTCAGAAAATCGCTTTCCTGAGCTCGTACAGCGCTAAGAACAAACGTTTTAACTCTCCTTCAGCAGTCTAAAAGTCAATTCCCAACACATTCATGAATTATGGTATACTTGTTTTTTGTAATTTTCAACTTTTTATCCTAAAAAAATGCATATAAGCTCATTTTGTATGTTATACGTGGTGATGCATTAGTTGTGTAAGAAAACCGCTGCCCTGAGCTCGTACATCACATAAAGTCACATCTGGATCTTCTAGGTCTAATCGAACTGAACACTTTTAACTGGTCATTGGCCTTACTAAACTTTTAGGTTTTTAGGTCATTTGCAAAATCCACTCAATGGACATATACTCTCCACTCATTGCATATACTACTCCACACACACACACACACACACACACACACACACACACTGTAAAAACCGCTCCTGTTAAAAAACATTAGATTATTGGCAGCACAGTTGGCAGCAATTTACTCTAATTTTACAGTACTCATACTGTTAAATTACAGTTTATTAATGTATACATAAAACACTTTATTTTTGTAATTTATACAATTTACAGTAGAATACTGGCAGCACACACAACAGCAATTTACTGGAATTTTACAGTATACATTCATATTTATACAGTATTAATTTACATTAAAAATGAAATGCATAATCCCAGATTAACTTTTATTTTCTCTGTTAATAAATAATATAATAACGAGATTTAAAATAAAAAAATCTACGATATAAATCTTATTATATAAAAAAATCCAAATAAAATAAAAAAGTATTGCTATATAAATATCTGTAAAATATACAATAAACATGTCAGAAATAATATAAAACAAAAACCTTTATTAAAAATTGGAGTCAAAAAATCACCTAAGGAACGAGCCACCGAAAATAATTATGTAAAGTAAAAACAATAGCAATATATAAATCTTAAGTTGCAAATCAGAGGCATGATTATGGCAATTAATTTTTCTTGCATTAAATTGCATAATATCGGCTGCTCAAACCAAGGCAACACATAAAATCTTGTTAAAACACTACAAGCGTTGTAAATTGTAAAAATGTTCAGTAATAATAACAATACAAGTAATACGAAAACAGTACAGTACAAGTAACATTTTCCTATTTACTTTCTACGTGTCCTTGGCTGATTGGTTTGCTGCAGGTTTATTCCAGAGTTTATTGCAAAAACGCAGTAATTCAGAAACTTTCTCTGGAGTTGTCAGGCAACAATAACAACTCAGATGTTAAGGTGATATTTACACAGCATTGTCTAACAAAAACAGGTCCCAACCCATTTCTAACATTAACAAAATTTGCTTAACAACTTTTCTGAAATTTTAAGGTTAGCCTCAAATATAATAAAAAATCATTAACTACATGATTAACTCCATAGTACCTGATCAGGATGAATAATAGTATATAATTTTTAGTTATAAATAACTATATAGATAGGAAATAACATGCAGTATTTAATCAATTCTATGAAAAGTTATATCTAAGGCCATTAATAACTTCTGGGATGTGGGGATGACGACACTGTTGTAAGTGGCAGTTTGTTATACCACCTGTACAAATCTTTGCATCTAAACTTCAAATCATATATCAAGTGAATTGAATTCATGGTAATATATTTTATACACAAAAAATGAAACGGCTTGAAATAATGAACACTATTTAACATTAAAAAGGGCAATTTAAAACAATGTTATAAGGCTTGATGAGAGCAAAATCCATAAAAATATAAATGCTCAAGTTACTCCCATGTCAGCACTGAAGTATGTTCTAAACACATGTTCACAAACTTGTTAAGCATCAACATCATGCATTGGTTCTGGTACTACAACCTTTATGAATAAAATACTGTCAAGCAAATAAAGAAAAAGGTTTAAATTACTGTTCAGTTTGTTGGTGCAGATGCCGATAATCGCAGAGTTGAAGACGAAGGACTTCCTCGTGTGTACTTTTCAGAATGAAAGCTTTATAAATAAGTAATGACATTTGCAGCAAGTTCACATATACTTATACACTATCACATACATGTCAAACTCTGTACACTTCTAAATGTCATCAAACTGAATAATTTTCACTGAATACCATTGGCCTAACTCAACAGGAGGTTGGATATTTTCGGACAATTGAAAAATCAACACGCAATACACAGACACACACACAAACACACACACACACACTACAGACATACCAGGCCCGTAGCCAGGGGGGGTTCGGGTGGTTCGAACAACCCACCCCCCACTGCCAAAGGTCCAGAATTTTTTGTTATTATTATTATTATTTATTTTTTTTATTTTTTTTTGAGACAAATTAAAATTGTTGGGCATTATTTAAAATGTTAAGGTTTATTACAAAACAATTTACAAAAAAAACCCCGCGATGTGACAAACCTCCGCAGCAACTGACGTTTTTTAAATGTGTGCGGCGGCATCTAGCGGTGTATAATATGGGTCGAAAAGAGCAGGAGAGACGGAAGAGAAAGCAGGCAGCAGCGTCAATATCGCAGAATATTGAACATATGTTCAAAAAGACTGCCAAACAGAGTAAGTCTGTTACTACCTCAAGATCAAATTGCTAACGCTAGTTAAGTGGTAGCTAATCGTCAACCCCACATAACACACAGAATAGTTCTCTTGTGCCTTTTCTTGAGCAGTCTAAATGGCTATGACAAGTCTGTAACATCTTAAATAAACATTAACAGACAGTAGCCTATCTGATGGATCTGTGAATTTATTATGTTAAAAATGTTAATCCATCAAAAAAAAAAGAAAAGAAAAGAAAGAACGATGAGTTCAATGCGTAAACAAACCTTGACCATGCATATATTAGGATTTATTAACATTTTATTTTGAATTAATAAATTATTCTATTAAATTAGAAAATTTATTAAATTATTCTATTAACCATAGGCGATGCTGTCTGGTGTCTATACGCGGTGTAGACAGCATTTGAATGAAGTTTATCATTAATAATAGCCTACTGTAAATGCTTGACATGACAATAAAGATTGAATTATTCTATATGACTGGGATTTTAAAGGTTGAATTTAACATATTTTATTATATTTCGCCTAATTAATAGACCATATAAATAACAATTCGTTGAATATTAAATATATTTTATATAAGTTCAATAAAGTGAAGAGGCAAAGACAAAGAAATGAGAGAGCATGTTGATGAGAGAAGTTGAATTTGTAGTTTAATAATATTCCAGTAAAAATTCCTTAAATGTATTCTGTTGTTAGTGTGGTTTTTAAACTTTTGAACTACTCTGTGTGTGTGTTTTTGAAGTGAAATCTTGATAAGCAATTTGACAACATTGTAGTAAATATTTTTGGTGCATCAAAAGCATGCACATTATGATACCAGCAGAAAAGCTAATCCAGCACATGACACTAAAATGTAGTATTTAATCCTCAAAATGAAAAAAAAAATGAGTAAATACTCAAATACAAAATACTGAGAAAAAAGGTCCACTTTTAAAAAAAAAGGAACCCCCCCTTGCACTAGGCTGGCTACGGGCCTGCATCCTCTACAAACAAACACATACTACACACGCTAAACTCTATGTACACTACACACACACACACACACACACACACAAACAAACACAAATGAAATAGGTAGTTGGGCACGCTCATTGTTGCTTGTAACTATTTTTCTTCTTTTTATTTTTAAGGCCATAAGGATAACCTCTTGGCTTCAACCTTCAGAGGATGGTCCTTGGGGAACTCCTAGACTCCTAGACTTTTCTGGGTGAGGCTCTGGGTCCTTAGGGCTTGCTCTGAAAACATAGCTCTGCATTTCAACAAAGATACTACTATGAAACGCTCACCAACTAGCACACAGCGCTTCGGCCACACATACAAACACACACACACACACACACACACACACACCACACAAGCATATCATATACACACACATGTCTCATCAGATATCCTATACAAACACCACCTGTTCAAACACCTGCGCCATTACAGTCAGCACCCAACCTGTCCCACATTAAGTGACAGATAGCAATAGATAAGCAATCCAGAAGGACACGTCCAGACATGACGATACCCTAAACTTAAAAAGGCACATATGTTGTAAGGTGCGCCGAAGTGGCGATGGCACAAGTGCTTGGGCCAGTTCTTCATTCAACTATTTTTCTTCTTTTTTTTTAAGTCTGCAGGGCCAACTTCTTAGTTTTTTATTTTTAAAGAGGTCCTTGGTGGACTACCAGACTGGGGTGTAATATGTGCCGCCCTCGGACTTATCCATTTGCTTCTCATTTCTGTGCCACAAGGGTGGCTCTGTCACGAGCCTGCTACCTCCTGCAAGCACCTCGCAACCCTAACTCCACCTCGGAGTTTTCAGCACGCCCAGCGTTCATGACGGCACACCTGGATCTGATTACGGATCACCCCTAGGCTTTAAAAGCAAGCTGAGCGCACCTGATGGTGCCGCAGTGTCTCGCTCGTGTGCCTTACGTCTTTGTGTATATTATTGATTCCCTGGATTTTGTCTCGTTGCCGACCCAGCTCCCCTTCGGATTCCTCTTTCGTCTCGTCCCTTCTGCTTACCTTGCCTGATTCTCGGACTGATTCCCGTGTATGACCCTGCCTGTATTAGTTTCCTGACTTCAGACTCGCCCTTTGGATTTGTTTGTTCACGCGGCTGGATCTACTGGTTATCGACTCGTACCTGGTTAAAGTAAAGTGGATTGTGTTCTTCGGTTCACGGCCAGTGACGCACCTCGCCGCGGCGCAAGAAGACTTCCGCCTCTTCGGAGGACCTCCCTCGATGTGCGCCGTGCTCATACTTCTCACGGACCTGAGTCGGAAACCCCTGCACCTCTATCCTAGATCGCAAAGCGGACCCACGTCAGAAATCCGCATAGCGCTTGCGGCTCTCCGCGCTACATCCGAGGATAATTCGTGCGCTCCCACTTCGTGTGGCTGTAACTTAACCCTTTAATCCCCTAATAAATTCCCTTGAGAGTATCTGTGTCTGCTATTGGGTCCTTTTCTCTCCTGCCTTTTCCCCCTCCATGACAGTACACTGCGGCCATGGCAGACCCAGCAGACACTTTTTCCCCCAGGGCGGGCCTCCGCGCCAAACTCCAGTCCAGGACGAGTAACCGATCCGAGGCTAGGCTTCGCCAGACCGTCGCCCAACAGGGTGCTCTTATTAATTCTCAGCAGCAAAGCCTCCAACAGATGTCACAAAGTCTGTCACAGTTGTCAGCCCAGTTTCAGCAGGTCTGTTCAGTTCTCCCAGCTACACTCGCACCCCTGGCTCAGCATGACCGCCCAGCACGGCACGAACCTCGCCTACCAAACCCTCAACCCTACGGCGGAGACCCTGGCACCTGCCGCTCATTTTTATCACAATGCTCTCTGCTACTTGAACTCCAACCCTCGGCTTTTCCTACGGAGCGCTCTAAGGTGGCATACATAATTACCCTGCTTACGGAGAGAGCCCGGGAGTGGGGAACGGCCGTCTGGGACGCTAACGACCCTTGCTGCGCCACCTTCAGCGCCTTCACAGAGGAGATGAAGAGAGTGTTCGACCACTCCCATGTGGGAAGGGAGGCCGCTAGGCAGCTCTTGGAGCTCCGTCAGGGTTCCCGATCTGCTTATGACTACGCCATTGAGTTCCGAACCCTGGCAGCCGCCGCTCAGTGGGACACTCAGGCGCTTTACGATACCTTTCTGAATGGGCTCTCTGAACCAGTTAAGGACCAGCTGGTGTCTCAGCAGCTTCCTGGAGACCTGAACGGGTTGATGGACCTTGCAGGGCGAGTGGATTCACGCCTCCGACGTAGGCACCGCACTTTTAGCCAGACCGGGCAACGGGTTGGAACTTCTTCCTCACTGACCATGCCAGTGGCCGCCCCTGCTGAGCCTATGCAGATCGGACAAACCCGGATCTCACCAGAGGAACGGCAACACCGGATGCAGGCGGGAGCATGCCTCTACTGTGGTCAGGTTGGGCACTTGCGTCTGCAATGCCCGGTAAAAGCCAGGCCCCCTCAGTGAACCTAGGCACACTGGAGGGGCGCACCCAAGAGCAGCTGCCTAGAAGCCGTCCAGTCCTTCCCGTCACGCTCTTCCTAGGCAATCAGCCCCACGTAGCCCTTGCCCTCGTCGACTCCGGTTCCGACCAGAATATGATCAGCGCCACAAGGGTCAAGGAACTATGCATTCCTACTCTTTCCCTGAACACCCCATTGTCCGTCCACGCTCTTGATGGCACACCATCCCTCCGATTACCTGACGCACCACTCCGGTAACCCTAAGGACATCTGGGAATCACTCGGAAGAGATTTCCTTTCTCGTTATGGATAGAGCTCAGTGCCAGTTGGTGCTTGGTCGTTTGTGGCTTGTTCGTCACAACCCGCGCGTGGACTGGAGGAACAATGCCATACTCGAATGGAGCCCTCTCTGCCTGGCCTCTTGCCTGAAATCTGCTCTTTGTCCCACTGTAACATCAGGACCCCCTGAAGATTTTCCCGACCTTTCCGTGCTCCCTCATGACTACATCAACCTCAAGGCTGTGTTCAGTAAGTCCCGGGCCGTCTCTCTTCCACCTCATCGTCCGTACGATTGCGCAATTGACCTCCTGCCTGGCACTACCCCAATTCTTTTTTTTTTTTTTTCCTTTTTTTTTCCCTTTTTTTTTTTTTTTTTTCGGCCAGTCAGTATCACAGATAACACATAGCAGAGTGTATGTGTAGCTGTTCTATCATCATTCACAGCCATTTTTATTTTTTTTTATTATTTATTTATTTATTTATTTATTTTGTTTGTTTGTTTGTTTCCCATATTATAACAGACAAGACCGGGGGACGAAAAAAAGAGAAGAGAGAGTAAAAAAAAAAAAAAATCAACCAAAAAAAATAATAATAAATAAATAATCATAATAATAATAATAAAAAAAAAGAATAAAAATAAATAAACAAACAAACATTTAAGGGAAAAAAAAAGGGAAAAGAGAAAAAAAAAAAGGAGGGGGGGTGGGAGGGGGGAGAGAATACAGTCAGGATTCGCTTCCGCACCTGCCGAAGAAAAAGAGAAAAAACAACAGAAGACACAACAGCAGAGAAACCGCAGCCACAACCAACACCTGCACGACTCGCGGCAAACCACAAATCCCAAAACCTGTTGAGCCGCGCACATAATAAAATATTTTAAAATAAACATTTTGTTTTGAAGCAACAGCAAAGACAGTGTGTGTGTGAGCACCTGTTTGTACACCAGTGTGAACGTTTGTGTGCACACCTGTGTGTGTGAGCGCGCTTGTGTTCATAGGGCTCCTCCATGTAAATGTTTAATAGTGTGTGTGGGGGACCACAGTCCCGTCCCGCGAGGCATGGAGCAGATACGGCGGAGACACGGGTCCCAGACATCCAGAGGCCCCCCAGAGCACAGGAGTCTCAGGAGAACCACCGCAGGGACCAGCTCCCCTACTGACCCCCAGGGGGCCCAATTCTTCACAAAATTGGATCTTCGCAGCGCCTATCATCTGGTCAGGATAAGAGAAGGGGACGAGTGGAAGACAGCCTTTAACACCCCATCGGGTCATTACGAATATCTGGTCATGCCGTTTGGGTTAGCCAACGCCCCGGCCGTGTTCCAAGCCCTAGTCAATGACGTCCTCAGGGATTTTATAAATGTCTTTGTCTTTGTATATCTAGACGACATCCTCATCTTCTCGCGTTCCCTGGAGGAACACAAGATACATGTCTGTCAGGTTCTCCAGAGGCTGCTTGAGAATCAGCTGTTCGTCAAGATCGAAAAATGCGAGTTCCATAGTAGCACAGTCTCCTTCCTGGGCTTTATTGTTGCCCCGTAGAAATGGACCCTGCCAAGCTGAAGGCAGTCACGGGCTGGCCTGCCCCAACAACACGCAAAGAACTACAGCGCTTCCTGGGGTTCGCTAATTTTTATAGGCCGTTCATCCACAATTATAGCTCAGTAGCCGCTCCACTTATCTCGCTAACTTCAGCCAAGACCCCATTCATCTGGTTGGAGGAAGCGGCCAGGTCCTTTCAGGATCTGAAGAGGCGATTCACTTCGGCTCCTGTTCTACTTTAACCGGACCCACGCCTTCAGTTTGAGGTTGAAGTAGATGCCTCCGACTCGGGTATTGGAGCAGCCCTGTCTCAGAGGTCGCCCAGGATAATAAACTGCATCCGTGCTGCTTTCTCTCCCACCGACTTTCTCCGACCGAGAGGAACTACAGTATTGGCGACTGAATACGTATCTAAGAATACGTAGCCGGATGCCCTCTCTCGCCAGTTCTCTCCTGCCAACGATCGGGCACCTGAAGCCACCGTCCTGCCCCCTCATTGCCTCGTGGGAGCGGCGCTACTAGAGGTTGAATCGCGGGTCAAGAAAACGCTTTATCAACAGCCGGGCCCCTCACAGACACCAAAAGGCAAACTCTTCGTTCCAGAGGCAGAACGGTCCCACGTCCTGGAGTGGGGACATAGCTCGAGACTGGCCTGCCACCCCGGCACGGCACGCACGCTGGCCCTGGTTCAGCAACGATTTTGGTGCCCCACCATGAGAGAGGACACTCGTCACTTCGTTAACGCCTGCGACTCTTGCGCCAGAGGCAAGACCAGCAATAAACCCCCCAATTAGACCCCTTCCGATTCCTCGCAGGCCCTGGTCCCACATCGCCCTCGATTTTGTCATGGGACTCCCTGACTCGGAGGGTAACACCTGCGTGCTTACGGTGGTGGATCGCTTTTCCAAGGCAGCCCATTTCATCCCACTATCTGGACTCCCTACAGCCAAGGAGACAGCCGAGCTCCTATTCATGCACGTTTTCCGGCTTCATGGACTCCCCAAAGACATCACGTCGGATCGGGGCTCCCAGTTCACCGCCCGGTTCTGGTCTGCTTTCTGCAAATTAATTGCTGCTACCCCCAGTCTATCTACTGGCTATCACCCACAGACCAACGGCCAGGAGCCAACCAGGATCTAGAGATCTAGGATTCACCGGACCGTTTCAGCCTTCAAACAACAGGCCGACCGGCGCCGCTCCAGGGCACCGTTATACCGCGTGGGTCAAAGAGTGATGCTGTCATCCCACTACATTCCACTTAAGACGACCTCACGCAAACTGTCTCCCCGATTCATCGGCCCATTCACCATCACCAGGATCATCAACCCCTGCACCGTCAGACTTCATCTGCCTTCCACCATGCGTCGGATAAACCCTTCCTTTCATGTATCCCAGATAAAACCCCTGGCCTCATGCCCACTGAATCCACCCACCCGCCCGGCTCCTCCTCCCCGACTCATCGATGGTAGCGAGGCCTTCACTGTGAGCAAGCTTATGAAGGCCAGACGATGAGGCAGAGGCCTCCAGTACCTGGTAGATTGGGGGGGGTATGGCCCTGAGAAGAGGAGCTGGATTCCTTCCAGATTCATCTTGGATCAGTCCCTTATTGATGACTTCCACCGCCAACACCCCAACGCACCGGCCATTCCGCCAGGTGGCGTCCGTAGGAGGGGGGGTACTGTCACGAGCCAGCTACCTCCTGCAAGCACCTCGCAACCCTAACTCCACCCCGGAGTGTTCAGCACGCCCAGCGTTCATCACGGCACACCTGGATCTGATTACAGAGCACCCCCCCAGGCTTTAAAAGCAAGCTGAGCGCACCTGTTGGTGCCGCAGTGTCTCGCTCGTGTGCCTTACGTCTTTGTGTATATTATTGATTCCCTGGATTTTGTCTCGTTGCCGACCCAGCTCCTCTTTCGTCTCGTCCCTTCTGCTTACCTTGCCTGAGTCTCGGACTGATTCCCGTGTATGACCCTGCCTGTATTAGTTTCCCGACTTCAGACTCGCCCTTTGGATTTGTTTGTTCACGCGGCTGGATCTACTGGTTATTGACTCGTACCTGGTTAAAGACGCCGATTGTGTTCTTTGGTCCACGGCCAGTGACGCACCCCGCCGCGCCGCAAGAAGACTTCCGGCCGCGCCGCCTCCCATACACGCGCCGCCTCCCTGCTGCGCGCTTACTCTCTCACACACACACACACACACACACATACTCGCGCTGCCCCCTGCTGCGCGCTGACTCTCTCACACACACACACACACACACACACTCCCCCTGTGGCTGTAACTTAACCCTTTAATCCCCTAATAAATTCCCTTGAGAGTATCTGTGTCTGCTATTGCGTCCTTTTCTCCCCTGCCTTTTCCCCCTCCGTGACAGGCTCCTAGCAAAGGTTGCAAAAGGTAGCCTGCAGCAAAAATCTGAGCCGCTCAATTCCAGGAATTCACACACATCCTGAACACACACACACACACACACACAAACTCACATATCGTGGCCTGTCGCCGTCACCCTTGGCTTGCTCATCAGAGAAATTTCATTCATTCATCTCGTTATTATCTAGACACATTTTTCTCACACATACACAATTTATTATTATTATTAATATTTTATTATTTTATTATTATTATTTTTTCTTTTTTCTTTATTTATTTTTTTTTATTTCTTTCATCTTTGTGAAGCTGCTTTGAGACAATGACCATTGTTAAAAGCGCTATATAAATAAAATTGAATTGAATTGAATTGAATATACACTACACTCTTTACACACTATCCACACACACACATACTACACTTACCACAGACACAAATACTACTCATCCTACCCTTTACACATACTATACAAACACACTGCAGAAAACAGAATATCAAACAGAATATTTAGACATGCATATTACACATATATAAACACAGACGCTCACTACACAAACTTACATACACACACATACACACATACACACACATGTATATGTGTATGTGTACAGAGTACACATACACATCCTGCTCAAACAATGACCTGCCCAAGCACCTGCAGCATTAAAGGCACCACCAAACCTGGTCCACATTGAGTGACAACAAGCAATGGTGCACCAGAAAGACACGTAATGCAGTGATGATGGCTTAAACATGCCATATTTATTTAAGATTTCCTAGCTGCCGTTGAACCCGCCAGAGTGCTGCACAGGACTGGCTTGAGCGAGCTTGAGGAGGTGTTTATCAATGGACCAGAGAGTGACCAGCGGTACACAACCAAAATCAAATCTTTGTTGTATGTGGCCCGATGTACCGATTTACATTCTTGCCTTCAACCTTCAACAGGTGGTTATTGGGGAACTCCTAGACCCACTGTTCTGGGTGAGGCTCTGGGCCCTTGCTTTGAGAACATGGATAGATGGTAGCCAAATTGGCTGCAGGGAGCAGATTGATCATAGAAAAAGATCCTAGGATTTTTGTGGGGGAAGGGACACAGTTTTTGGCCCTCCCTTCTTGAGAAAACCTCCTATAAGTCCACCCGTTTGCAAAACACTGGGGAATGTGGTTGTGGGTGGTTCAGATAGCTCAGACTCTATGACTCTATCTGCACAACAAGATGGCACGAGTAACCCATGAATTTCCACAAATGTGCTGCAGCCCATTATACAATACCCACCACCTAACACAACCTAGCCCTTGCTTAAAAAGAAATGCTTTTCATTTTTATGCTACAACCCCCTTCACCTAGCAGATAAAACACACACATATCCTTCACAAATATAATTATTCATATTTTACACAAACATACAGACACACACACACAGACACACACACACTAATTACACACACAGACACACAGACACACACACACACACACACAGACACACACACGCGCATTTACTACATACTACTCCCACACATACACAAATAGAACACACACACTACACATATTACACACACACTACATATTTTTCCAGAGGTGGAAAAAAATTTATTTAAGTAAAAGTACTGTTACTTTAATGAACTTTTACTGAAGAACAAGCAAAGTTACCCTTATAAAAAGCTACTCAGGTAAAAGTAAAAAGTAGCTCATTAAAAATGTAATCAGAGTAAAAGTTACTGAGTTACTTTATTTTTTTAACAGCGGGGGTGGGATGACGGATAGAACACCCTTGCATAATAAATTTGTTCCGTTTGCTGTGCTTGAAATCAAAGTGGTCGCTTAAATATGATCAGGGGTTCGCTTCATAAGAATTTGTTGGCATTTCACTTTCAGCTGTGTCTGTATCCCTGACATCTGTTTTGTCCATCTCCATCGTTCTTGTGAATTTAGCACGTTTGTTCTCCTCGCCCATCAATCAATCAGTGCAGTGGTTTCCGAGGTGCAATTTTTTCCCCTCCCCGTTGTATTATTTGTATTATTTTTCCTTTTCACTCATTTATTTTTTACTCAGTAGTGAATATGATTTAAAATGTATTGAAGTACAATACTTTAAACAAAACATACTTAAGTAAAAGTAAAATTACAGATTTTAAAAACTACTTTTAAAAGTAGAAGTACACAAAATTTCTACTCAATTACAGTAATGCAAGTAAATGTAATTCATTACTTTTCGACTTTGCATATTACACACACATATCTTACATATCCTTAACACACACACACATTTTACATACTACACCCACACAGAATATACACACACACACTAGGCATAAACACAGACACACCCAACCACTTATGCTAAACATACAGTATACATCCTACACACACACACTTTGCACACTGTACACATTCTACGCACACCCTACGCATTCTACAGAAATGATGACCAGCCCAAGCACCAGTGCCTTTACACTTGCCATCAAGCAATCAATACTTATGACGATGCCTTAAACTTAGTTGCTATATTTAGTGACATCAGTGCCCGAGCAACATCCTTAAAAGGCACACAGGTTGTGCTGTGCTCCAGTTGGAGGGACGTTAAGACCCCTCAAATCTCTAAGACACTGATAATACCCGATGGCATACCCGATGGCACTGGGCACGCTTGGGCACGCTCATTGTTGCGTGCAACTATATTTCTGCTTTTTATTTTAAAATGCCACAGTGCCATTCTTGCCGTTCATCTTCAGAGCGAAAAATACCTACTGTAGCCTAGCATGGTAAATGTATGTCATCTATCATGGTTCCCTGGATGTAAAAGGCTTCGTGTTCTTGATCAACTGACCAGTGTTTACAGTTGATGCTTCAGGGACACCTGGTTCTGAAACAGATGAAACCTGGCCAATAAAAGCCATCTCTGCTCTTCAGAACTGTTTTGAAAACACTGACTAAACCATGTTTAGGAAAGCTGCAACTTACGGCAACTTTGCTGACTTGGAGGAGTACCCGACATCAGTGACTAGCTACATCCAGTGCATCACTGGCGCCAGTCTGCAAGAACATCATCTCATGAACAAAGCAGAAACTGTGGATTTACTGTGGATGTGCATGCACTTCTGAAGATCTGAGACTCTGCCATCAGAGTGGGGGGCAAGGTGGCCCAAAGAACAGCAAGGGCCAAACTTTCCTGGGCCATGAGAGAGGCCTAGAGAATCCCAAACCACTTCAGGGACAGCGGTGATATACGGCGCATGTGGCAGGGCATACAAACCATCACCAACTACAAGACATCATCATGTGCCTGTGACAGTGACGGCTCCTCTTAGTCAATGAAAATGAACATTTTAACAATAAGATTATTATTAATGAACTCTACAGTCAATCTACTCTAGCCAAAATCCATTTTTTAAAGGTTTTTAACAAAATAATTATCTTAACATTTTAAAATGTATATTTTCATCAATACTATCATCCCCCAACACCTGACCGGGAAGCTGAACCTGTTGGGCCTGAATGCCCTACTCTGAACGACGTTCTCTTATCCAGACTTTCTGACCGGAAACCTTCAATCAGTGTGGATCAGGAACTGCACCTCCCACACCACCACACTGAGTACTGTGGCTCAGTCCCCTGCTGATCTCACTGCTCACTTACGCCTGTAAGTGACACACAGTTCCAACCACATCAAGTTTGCTGATGACACTAATGTGGTGGGTCTCATCAGCAAGAAAGATGAGTCAGCATTATGGAGACGAAGTACAGAGGCTAACGGACTGGTGTAGGGACAACAAACTGTATCTGAATGTTGCTAAAACAAAAGCAATGCTTGGTGGCTTCAGGAGGACATGGAGCATCCACTCTCCACTGAACATCAATGGCTCCTCTGAGGAGACCATCTGGAGAAGACCCTCAGCTGGTCCCTCAAATCCAGCTCCTTGCACAAGAAAGACCCAAAAAGTCTTCTCTTCCTGAGAAGGCTGAGGAAGATCCTTACCACTTTCTATAGAGGGACTATCAAGCGCATCCTGAGCATCTGCATCACTGTCTGGTTTGGAAAGTGTGCCATTTTGGATCGCAAGACCCTACAGCGGATTATGAGGACAGCAGAGAAGATCACTGGGTTCTCTCTTCCTTATATCATAGACATCACATGCTGCCTCTCCAAAGCCATCAACATTGTTCCTGATCGGACACACCCATCAAATTCACTCTTCACACTCGTACCATTTTTAAAAAGGTACCGAAGCATTCGGGCAATCACATCCAGACTGTGCAACAGCTTCTTTTCACAAGTTATTCGTCACCCTAACAAGAAAAGGGCCTGGACTGAAAAACACACACACACACACACACACACACACACACACACACACACACACAATCACTTAGATGTACCATTACTTGTTATTTGTATTTGATCTTTACTTTTTGATGTTTACTGTTTCTCCTCCCACTACCTCAACTCATTACCTCATTACATCATCGCCGCAAAGTATCATCGCCACAAAGTAGAGTCAGTTTGTCACTCTAGTTTGCACATTTGTATAAGAGGCATTATTATTATGTTTATTATATATGTATTATTATGTTATCTCTTTTGTATGGAATTTAGTTTTCTGTTAACTTAAAAATGTCAATCTGTCTTGTCTCAGGTAGTTGGCTAATTGGGTTGCTTAGTTAGTTAGTTTTTGTTTATTTATGTTGTAAAAATGTAATAAAATTATAAAAATAATGAAAAAAAGCTTACTTAAACTTAAACACATAATATAGCAAACAACAAGCTTTGTGTTCAGCCGCATGTGAACCTACACCTTGGGGCACGCCCATTGGCGGGGATGCTGGGTGTAGCAATCCTCAGACAGGCATTGCCCCAGAAGAGTTTCAAAAAGGCCTCAGTCGTGTCCTGGGCCCCTAAACTCTTTTTTCTTCATTTTGCTCTGGCATCTCAAGGATATAGGAGGGGGAAGCGCACAACTGCATTAATTACTGAATTATCCAATCAGCAGTACCGACAAATGTGTGGACAAATAGCGGGGATGTAATCAATGCGAGCTTGTCTTACTGAGAATGTAATATGACCTTCAGAAATGCATATTTAGCACATCAACAGCTAATGAGTGAAAGAGGACACAAATTGATACATTTGACCAGTCATGATGAATCCCAACTTTGGCATTATTTTTGACATTGTTGTGCTTTAATCTGTATGTCAACACATATCGAACTGTTAACTATAAACAATTAAAAGTTGTTTGTTATGTTTATATATTTTCATATTTATTTGTTCTTATTCACACCGAATTATTTTATTATTATAGTCATATTTTATTTTTTGATACTCTAAATTGTTTTTTTTAATGGTCATGGGTGGTTGCAAAAGCATTTTTATGAATATCATATTGTGTATGTTACAAATAAAATTAGAATTTGATTTGAAACAAAAATTCACAAAATTAACATGATCTATTAAATAAACATCATGGTAACAACTTCTTTCATTCGTTTTTAAAAGTATGTCAAAACATAAGGGTGCAAATCAGCTTATGTAAAAGTAAATGTGAAAATCAGATTTCAGTTTTGTAAACAATCACGTATGTAATCCTAAATAACTGTGTGTCAAAAAAAAAATTTTACACATCAAATTTTACTTACAAGTGTTGCAAGATCTCCGTGGTCTTGAGCTTGAACAACGCGAAGAATCCGCCTGCTTTGTGCGTCCGCTGCACAAGAGTCAAAGAAAAAAAAAAGCACAAATGTATTAAAGAATTTACTTTTTTAAACATTCAAAACGAAATCATGTCAAAACAAACTGAATTAAAAATTTTATAAAAATGTCATAAATGTGTTCCAAAAAATCTATATCAATAATTCATGCATTCTGACATACATGTTGAAAACACCTTTTTTGTTATTATTTTTGTTAATATTTTAACAATGAAAAATGCATATGAACTGTATGTGTTACATGGCAATACATGAGTAGTGTCAGAAAACCGCTTTCCTGAGCTCGTACAACGCTAAGAACACGGCAAACGCTTTTTCTCACGGTCAGGTGCATAAAAATCAAACGAATGATAATTTCCAACACATTCATGCAGTCTGACATGCATGTTAAAAAAAACTACTTTTTTGTTATTGTTGTTGACATTTTTGATTATAAAAAAAATATATAAACTCATTTTGCAAGTGTTACATGACGATACATTAGTAGTGTCAGAAAACCGCTTTCCTGAGCTCGTACAGCGCTAAGAACACGGCAAACGCTTTTTCTCACGGTCAGAAGCATAAGACTCACACGAATGAAAATTTCCAACACATTCATGCAGTCTGACATGCATGTTAAAAAACTACTTTTTTGTCATTGCTTTTGACATTTTCACCATGAAAAAAAATTATAAACTTATTTTGTATGTGTTACATGACAATACATTACGAGTGTCAGAAAACCGCTTTCCTGAGCTCGTACAGCGCTAAGAACACAGCAAACGCTTTTTTTCACGGTCAGGCGCATGAATTTCAAACGAATGATAATTTCCAACACATTCATGCAGTCTGACATGAATGTTGAAAAACAACTTTTTTGTTAATGTTTTTGACATTTTTACCATGAAAAATGAATAAGAACTACTAATGTATTGTAATGTATGTTTTTCATGACAAAATATTACGAGTGTCAGAAAACCGCTTTCCTGAGCTCGTACAGCGCTAAGAACACAGCAAACGCTTTTTCTCACGGTCAGGTGCATAAAAATCAAACGAATGATAATTTCCAACACATTCATGCAGTCTGACATGCATGTTAAAAAACTACTTTTTTATTATTGTTGTTGACACTTTGATTATAAAAAAATAATAGAAACTCATTTTGCATGTGTTACATGACAATATATTAGTAGTGTCAGAAAACAGCTTTCCTGAGCTCTTCCAGCGCTAAGAACAAGGCAAACGCTTTTTCTCACGGTCAGGAGCATAAATTTCAAACGAATGATAATTTCCAACACATTCATGGATTCTGACATACATGTTGAAAAACAACTTTTTTGTTATTGTTTTTGACATTTTTACCATGAAAAATGAATAAGAACTACTAATGTATTGTCATGTATGTTTTTCATGACAAAACATTACGAGTGTCAGAAAACCGCTTTCCTGAGCTCGTACAGCGCTAAGAACACAGCAAACGCTTTTTCTCACGGTCAGGTGCATAAAAATCAAACGAATGATAATTTCCAACACATTCATGCAGTCTGACATGCATGTTAAGAAACTACTTTTTTGTCATTGCTTTTGACATTTTCACCATGAAAAAATAATATAAACTTATTTTGTATGTGTTACATGACAATACATTACTAGTGTCAGAAAACCGCTTTCCTGAGCTCTTACAGCGCTAAGAACACAGCAAACGCTTTTTCTCACGGTCAGGCGCATAAGACTCACACGAATGATAATTTCCACTACATTCATGCAGTCTGACATGCATGTTGAAAAACAACTTTTTTTGTCATTGTTTTTGACACTTTCACCATGAAAAAATAATATAAGCTTATTTTGTATGTGTTACATGACAATACATTAGTAGTGTCAGAAAACCGCTTTCCTGAGCTCGTACAGCGCTAAGAACAGGGCAAAGGCTTTATCTCACGGTCAGGCGCATAAGACACATACGCATGACAATTTCCAACACATTCATGCAGTCTGACATGCATGTTAAAAAAAACTCCATTTTTGTTATTGTTGTTATTTTGATTATAAAAAAATAACATAAACTTATTTTGTATGTGTTACATGACAATATATTAGAAGTGTCAGGAAACCGCTTTCCTGAGCTCTTACAGCGCTAAGAACACGGCAAAGGCTTTATCTTTCCATCAAAAGGGGTAAAAGTCAAAGAAATCAATATTTCCAACACATTCATGGATTCTGACATACATGTTGAAAAACAACTTTTTTGTTATTGTTTTTGACATTTTTACCTGAAAAATGAATATGAACTAATAATGTATTGTCATGTATGTTTTTCATGACAATACATTACTAGTGTCAGAAAACCGCTTTCCTGAGGTCGTACAGCGCTAAGAACACAGCAAACGCTTTTTCTCACGGTCAGAAGCATAAATGTCAAACGAATGATAATTTCCACTACATTCATGCAGTCTGACATGCATGTTAAAAAACTACTTTTTTGTCATTGTTTTTGACATTTTCACCATGAAAAAATAATATAAACTTATTTTGTATGTGTTACATGACAATACATTACGAGTGTCAGAAAACCGCTTTCCTGAGCTCGTACAGCGCTAAGAACACAGCAAACGCTTTTTCTCACGGTCAGGCGAATAAGACTCACACGAATGATAATTTCCAACACATTCATGCAGTCTGACATGCATATTAAAAAAACTATTTTTTTGTTATTGTTTTTGACATTTTGATTTATAAAAAAATAATATAAACTTATTTTGTCTGTGTTACATGACAATACTTTAGTAGTGTCAGAAAACCGCTTTCTGAGCTCGTACAGGCAAAGACTTTATCTTACCATCAATAGGGATAAAAGTCAAAGAAATCAATATTTCCAACACATTCATGGATTCTGACATACATTTTGAAAAACAACTTTTTTGTTATTGTTTTTGACATTTTCACCATGAAAATTGAACATGAACTAATTTTGTATGTTTTTCATGACAGTAGATTAGTAGTGTCAGAAAATCGCTTTCCTGAGCTCGTACAGCGCTAAGAACAAACGTTTTAACTCTCCTTCAGCAGTCTAAAAGTCAATTCCCAACACATTCATGAATTATGGTATACTTGTTTTTTGTAATTTTCAACTTTTTATCCTAAAAAAATGCATATAAGCTCATTTTGTATGTTATACGTGGTGATGCATTAGTTGTGTAAGAAAACCGCTGCCCTGAGCTCGTACATCACATAAAGTCACATCTGGATCTTCTAAGTCTAATCGAACTGAACACTTTTAACTGGTCATTGGCCTTACTAAACTGGAGGTCAGATGTTTTAGGTCATTTGCAAAATCCACTCAATGGACATATACTCTCCACTCATTGCATATACTACTCCACACACACACACACACACACACACACACACACACACACACTGTAAAAACCGCTCCTGTTAAAAAACATTAGATTATTGGCAGCACAGTTGGCAGCAATCTACTCTAATTTTACAGTACTCATACTGTTAAATTACAGTTTATTAATGTATACATAAAACACTTTATTTTTGTAATTTATACAATTTACAGTAGAATACTGGCAGCACACACAACAGCAATTTACTGGAATTTTACAGTATACATTCATATTTATACAGTATTAATTTACAGTAAAAATGAAATGCATAATCCCAGATTAACTTTTATTTTCTCTGTTAATAAATAATATAATAACGAGATTTAAAATAAAAAAATCTACGATATAAATCTTATTATATTAAAAAATCCAAATAAAAGTAAAAAAGTATTGCTATATAAATATCTGTAAAATATACAATAAACATGTTAGAAATGATATAAAACAAAAACCTTTATTAAAAATTGGAGTAAAAAAATCACCTAAGGAACGAGCCACCGAAAATAATTATGTAAAGTAAAAACAATAGCAATATATAAATCTTAAGTTGCAAATCAGAGGCATGATTATGGCAATTAATTTTTCTTGCATTAAATTGCATAATATCGGCTGCTCAAACCAAGGCAACACATAAAATCTTGTTAAAACACTACAAGCGTTGTAAATTGTAAAAATGTTCAGTAATAATAACAATACAAGTAATACGAAAACAGTACAGTACAAGTAACATTTTCCTATTTACTTTCTACGTGTCCTTGGCTGATTGGTTTGCTGCAGGTTTATTCCAGAGTTTATTGCAAAAACGCAGTAATTCAGAAACTTTCTCTGGAGTTGTCAGGCAACAATAACAACTCAGATGTTAAGGTGATATTTACACAGCATTGTCTAACAAAAACAGGTCCCAACCCATTTCTAACATTAACAAAATTTGCTTAACAACTTTTCTGAAATTTTAAGGTTAGCCTAAAATATAATAAAAAATCATTAACTACATGATTAACTCCATAGTACCTGATCAGGATGAATAATAGTATATAATTTTTAGTTATAAATAACTATATAGATAGGAAATAACATGCAGTATTTAATCAATTCTATGAAAAGTTATATCTAAGGCCATTAATAACTTCTGGGATGTGGGGATGACAACACTGTTGTAAGTGGCAGTTTGTTATACCACCTGTACAAATCTTTGCATCTAAACTTCAAATCATATATCAAGTGAATTGAATTCATGGTAATATATTTTATACACAAAAAATGAAACGGCTTGAAATAATGAACACTATTTAACATTAAAAAGGGCAATTTAAAACAATGTTATAAGGCTTGATGAGAGCAAAATCCATAAAAATATAAATGCTCAAGTTACTCCCATGTCAGCACTGAAGTATGTTCTAAACACATGTTCACAAACTTGTTAAGCATCAACATCATGCATTGGTTCTGGTACTACAACCTTTATGAATAAAATACTGTCAAGCAAATAAAGAAAAAGGTTTAAATTACTGTTCAGTTTGTTGGTGCAGATGCCGATAATCGCAGAGTTGAAGACGAAGGACTTCCTCGTGCGTCCTTTTCAGAATGAAAGCTTTATAAATAAGTAATGACATTTGCAGCAAGTTCACATATACTTATACACTATCACATACATGTCAAACTCTGTACACTTCTAAATGTCATCAAACTGAATAATTTTCACTGAATACCATTGGCCTAACTCAACAGGAGGTTGGATATTTTCGGACAATTGAAAAATCAACACGCAATACACAGACACACACACAAACACACACACACACACTACAGACATACCAGGCCCGTAGCCAGGGGGGGTTCGGGTGGTTCGAACGACCCACCCCCCACTGCCAAAGGTCCAGAATTTTTTGTTATTATTATTATTATTTATTTATTTATTTATTTTTGAGACAAATTAAAATTGTTGGGCATTATTTAAAATGTTAAGGTTTATTACAAAACAATTTACAAAAAAAAACCCGCGATGTGACAAACCTGCGCAGCAACTGACGTTTTTTAAATGTGTGCGGCGGCATCTAGCGGTGTATAATATGGGTCGAAAAGAGCAGGAGAGACGGAAGAGAAAGCAGGCAGCAGCGTCAATATCGCAGAATATTGAACATATGTTCAAAAAGACTGCCAAACAGAGTAAGTCTGTTACTACCTCAAGATCAAATTGCTAACGCTAGTTAAGTGGTAGCTAATCGTCAACCCCACATAACACACAGAATAGTTCTCTTGTGCCTTTTCTTGAGCAGTCTAAATGGCTATGACAAGTCTGTAACATCTTAAATAAACATTAACAGACAGTAGCCTATCTGATGGATCTGTGAATTTATTATGTTAAAAATGTTAATCCATCAGAAAAAAAAGAAAAGAAAAGAAAGAACGATGAGTTCAATGTGTAAACAAACCTGCTTGACCATGCATATATTAGGATTTATTAACATTTTATTTTGAATTAATAAATTATTCTATTAAATTAGAAAATTTATTAAATTATTCTATTAACCATAGGCGATGCTGTCTGGTGTCTATACGCGGTGTAGACAGCATTCGAATGAAGTTTATCATTAATAATAGCCTACTGTAAATGCTTGACATGACAATAAAGATTGAATTATTCTATATGACTGAGATTTTAAAGGTTGAATTTAACATATTTTATTAAATTTCGCCTAATTAATAGACTATATGAATAACAATTCGTTGAATATTAAATATATTTTATATAAGTTCAATAAAGTGAAGAGGCAAAGACAAAGAAATGAGAGAGCATGTTGATGAGAGAAGTTGAATTTGTAGTTTAATAATATTCCAGTAAAAATTCCTTAAATGTATTCTGTTGTTAGTGTGGTTTTTAAACTTTTGAACTCTGTGTGTGTGTTTTTTTTGAAGTGAAATCTTGATAAGCAATTTGACAACATTGTAGTAAATATTTTTGGTGCATCAAAAGCATGCACATTATGATACCAGCAGAAAAGCTAATCCAGCACATGACACTAAAATGTAGTATTTAATCCTCAAAATGAAAAAAAAATGAGTAAATACTCAAATACAAAATACTGAGAAAAAAGGTCCACTTTTAAAAAAAAAGGAACCCCCCCTTGCACTAGGCTGGCTACGGGCCTGCATACTCTACAAACAAACACATACTACACACGCTAAACTCTATGTACACTACACACACACACACACACACACACACAAACAAACACAAATGAAATAGGTAGTTGGGCACGCTCATTGTTGCTTGTAACTATTTTTCTTCTTTTTATTTTTAAGGCCATAAGGATAACCTCTTGGCTTCAACCTTCAGAGGATGGTCCTTGGGGAACTCCTAGACTCCTAGACTTTTCTGGGTGAGGCTCTGGGTCCTTAGGGCTTGCTCTGAAAACATAGCTTTGCATTTCAACAAAGATACTACTATGAAACGCTCACCAACTAGCACACAGCGCTTCGGCCACACATACAAACACACACACACACACACACACACACACCACACAAGCATATCATATACACACACATGTCTCATCAGATATCCTATACAAACACCACCTGTTCAAACACCTGCGCCATTACAGTCAGCACCCAACCTGTCCCACATTAAGTGACAGATAGCAATAGATAAGCAATCCAGAAGGACACGTCCAGACATGACGATACCCTAAACTTAAAAAGGCACATATGTTGTAAGGTGCGCCGAAGTGGCGATGGCACAAGTGCTTGGGCCAGTTCTTCATTCAACTATTTTTCTTCTTTTTTTTTAAGTCTGCAGGGCCAACTTCTTAGTTTTTATCTTTAAAGAGGTCCTTGGTGGTAGTCCAGACTGGGGTGTAATATGTGCCGCCCTCGGACTTATCCATTTGCTTCTCATTTCTGTGCCACAAGGGTGGCTCTGTCACGAGCCTGCTACCTCCTGCAAGCACCTCGCAACCCTAACTCCACCTCGGAGTTTTCAGCACGCCCAGCGTTCATCACGGCACACCTGGATCTGATTACGGATCACCCCTAGGCTTTAAAAGCAAGCTGAGCGCACCTGATGGTGCCGCAGTGTCTCGCTCGTGTGCCTTACGTCTTTGTGTATATTATTGATTCCCTGGATTTTGTCTCGTTGCCGACCCAGCTCCCCTTCGGATTCCTCTTTCGTCTCGTCCCTTCTGCTTACCTTGCCTGATTCTCGGACTGATTCCCATGTATGACCCTGCCTGTATTAGTTTCCTGACTTCAGACTCGCCCTTTGGATTTGTTTGTTCACGCGGCTGGATCTACTGGTTATCGACTCGTACCTGGTTAAAGTAAAGTGGATTGTGTTCTTCGGTTCACGGCCAGTGACGCACCTCGCCGCGGCGCAAGAAGACTTCCGCCTCTTCGGAGGACCTCCCTCGATGTGCGCCGTGCTCATACTTCTCACGGACCTGAGTCGGAAACCCCTGCACCTCTATCCTCGATCGCAAAGCGGACCCACGTCAGAAATCCGCATAGCGCTTGCGGCTCTCCGCGCTACATCCGAGGATAATTCGTGCGCTCCCACTTCGTGTGGCTGTAACTTAACCCTTTAATCCCCTAATAAATTCCCTTGAGAGTATCTGTGTCTGCTATTGGGTCCTTTTCTCTCCTGCCTTTTCCCCCTCCATGACAGTACACTGCGGCCATGGCAGACCCAGCAGACACTTTTTCCCCCAGGGCGGGCCTCCGCGCCAAACTCCAGTCCAGGACGAGTAACCGATCCGAGGCTAGGCTTCGCCAGACCGTCGCCCAACAGGGTGCTCTTATTAATTCTCAGCAGCAAAGCCTCCAACAGATGTCACAAAGTCTGTCACAGCTGTCAGCCCAGTTTCAGCAGGTCTGTTCAGTTCTTCCAGCTACACTCGCCTACCAAACCCTCAACCCTACGGCGGAGACCCTGGCACCTGCCGCTCATTTTTATCACAATGCTCTCTGCTCCTAGAACTCCAACCCTCGGCTTTTCCTACGGAGCGCTCTAAGGTGGCATACATAATTACCCTGCTTACGGAGAGAGCCCGGGAGTGGGGAACGGCCGTCTGGGACGCTAACGACCCTTGCTGCGCCACCTTCAGCGCCTTCACAGAGGAGATGAAGAGAGTGTTCGACCACTCCCATGTGGGAAGGGAGGCCGCTAGGCAGCTCTTGGAGCTCCGTCAGGGTTCCCGATCTGCTTATGACTACGCCATTGAGTTCCGAACCCTGGCAGCCGCCGCTCAGTGGGACACTCAGGCGCTTTACGATACCTTTCTGAATGGGCTCTCTGAATCAGTTAAGGACCAGCTGGTGTCTCAGCAGCTTCCTGGAGACCTGAACGGGTTGATGGACCTTGCAGGGCGAGTGGATTCACGCCTCCGACGTAGGCACCGCACTTTTAGCCAGACCGGGCAACGGGTTGGAACTTCTTCCTCACTGACCATGCCAGTGGCCGCCCCTGCTGAGCCCATGCAGATCGGACAAACCCGGATCTCACCAGAGGAACGGCAACACCGGATGCAGGCGGGAGCATGCCTCTACTGTGGTCAGGTTGGGCACTTGCGTCTGCAATGCCCGGTAAAAGCCAGGCCCCCTCAGTGAACCTAGGCACACTGGAGGGGCGCACCCAAGAGCAGCTGCCTAGAAGCCGTCCAGTCCTTTCCGTCACGCTCTTCCTAGGCAATCAGCCCCACGTAGCCCATGCCCTCGTCGACTCCGGTTCCGACCAGAATATGATCAGCGCCACAAGGGTCAAGGAACTATGCATTCCTACTCTTTCCCTGAACACCCCATTGTCCGTCCACGCTCTTGATGGCACACCATCCCTCCGATTACCTGACGCACCACTCCGGTAACCCTAAGGACCTCTGGGAATCACTCGGAAGAGATTTCCTTTCTCGTTATGGATAGAGCTCAGTGCCAGTTGGTGCTTGGTCGTCTGTGGCTTGTTCGTCACAACCCGCGCGTGGACTGGAGGAACAATGCCATACTCGAATGGAGCCCTCTCTGCCTGGCCTCTTGCCTGAAATCTGCTCTTTGTCCCACTGTAACATCAGGACCCCCTGAAGATTTTCCCGACCTTTCCGTGCTCCCTCATGACTACATCGACCTCAAGGCTGTGTTCAGTAAGTCCCGGGCCGTCTCTCTTCCACCTCATCGTCCGTACGATTGCGCAATTGACCTCCTGCCTGGCACTACCCCGCCCCAGGGCCGTCTCTTCTCACTTTCACATACTGAAAGGAGGGCTATGGACCAATAATCTCTGAGTCATTAGCCGCCGGCATCATTAGACCATCTTCATCACCCGCTGGGGCGGGGTTTCTCTTCGTGGCCAAAAAAGATGGTACCCTCTGTCCTTGCATAGACTACAGGGGGCTGAATGACATCACCATAAAAAATCGGTACCCCCTGCCCCTGATGTCCACAGCCTTCGATCTCCTGCAGGGGGCCCAATTCTTTTTTTTTTTTTTTTCCTTTTTTTTTTTCCTTTTTTTTTTTTTTTTTTCCGGCCAGTCAGTATCACAGATAACACATAGCAGAGTGTATGTGTAGCTGTTCTATCATCATTCACAGCCATTTTTATTTTTTATTATTTATTTATTTATTTATTTATTTTGTTTGTTTGTTTGTTTCCCATATTATAACAGACAAGACCGGGGGACGAAAAAAAGAGAAGAGAGAGTAAAAAAAAAAAAAAATCAACCGAAAAAAAAAATAATAAATAAATAATCATAATAATAATAATTAAAAAAAAGAATAAAAATAAATAAACAAACAAACATTTAAGGGAAAAAAAAAAGGGAAAAGAGAAAAAAAAAAAAAAAGGAGGGGGGGTGGGAGGGGGGAGAGAATACAGTCAGGATTCGCTTCCGCACCTGCCGAAGAAAAAGAGAAAAAACAACAGAAGACACAACAGCAGAGAAACCGCAGCCACAACCAACACCTGCACGACTCGCGGCAAACCACAAATCCCAAAACCTGTTGAGCCGCGCACATAATAAAATATTTTAAAATAAACATTTTGTTTTGAAGCAACAGCAAAGACAGTGTGTGTGTGAGCACCTGTTTGTACACCAGTGTGAACGTTTGTGTGCACACCTGTGTGTGTGAGCGCGCTTGTGTTCATAGGGCTCCTCCATGTAAATGTTTAATAGTGTGTGTGGGGGACCACAGTCCCGTCCCGCGAGGCATGGAGCAGATACGGCGGAGACACGGGTCCCAGACATCCAGAGGCCCCCCAGAGCACAGGAGTCTCAGGAGAACCACCGCAGGGACCAGCTCCCCTACTGACCCCCAGGGGGCCCAATTCTTTACAAAATTGGATCTTCGCAGCGCCTATCATCTGGTCAGGATAAGAGAAGGGGACAAGTGGAAGACAGCCTTTAACACCCCATCGGGTCATTACGAATATCTGGTCATGCCGTTTGGGTTAGCCAACGCCCCGGCCGTGTTCCAAGCCCTAGTCAATGACGTCCTCAGGGATTTTATAAATGTCTTTGTCTTTGTATATCTAGACGACATCCTCATCTCCTCGCGTTCCCTGGAGGAACACAAGATACATGTCCGTCAGGTTCTCCAGAGGCTGCTTGAGAATCAGCTGTTCGTCAAGATCGAAAAATGCGAGTTCCATAGTAGCACAGTCTCCTTCCTGGGCTTCATTGTTGCCCCGTACAAATGGACCCTGCCAAGCTGAAGGCAGTCACGGGCTGGCCTGCCCCAACAACACGCAAAGAACTACAGCGCTTCCTGGGGTTCGCTAATTTTTATAGGCGGTTCATCCACAATTATAGCTCAGTAGCCGCTCCACTTATCTCGCTAACTTCAGCCAAGACCCCATTCATCTGGTTGGAGGAAGCGGCCAGGTCCTTTCAGGATCTGAAGAGGCGATTCACTTCGGCTCCTGTTCTACTTTAACCGGACCCACGCCTTCAGTTTGAGGTTGAAGTAGATGCCTCCGACTCGGGTATTGGAGCAGCCCTGTCTCAGAGGTCGCCCAAGGATAATAAACTGCATCCGTGCTGCTTTCTCTCCCACCGACTTTCTCCGACCGAGAGGAACTACAGTATTGGCGACTGAATACGTATCTAAGAATACGTAGCCGGATGCCCTCTCTCGCCAGTTCTCTCCTGCCAACGATCGGGCACCTGAAGCCACCGTCCTGCCCCCTCATTGCCTCGTGGGAGCGGCGCTACTAGAGGTTGAATCGCGGGTCAAGAACACGCTTTATCAACAGCCGGGCCCCTCACAGACACCAGAAGGCAAACTCTTCGTTCCAGAGGCAGAACGGTCCCACGTCCTGGAGTGGGGACATAGCTCGAGACTGGCCTGCCACCCCGGCACGGCACGCACGCTGGCCCTGGTTCAGCAACGATTTTGGTGCCCCACCATGAGAGAGGACACTCGTCACTTCGTTAACGCCTGCGACTCTTGCGCCAGAGGCAAGACTAGCAATAAACCCCCCAATTAGACCCCTTCCGATTCCTCGCAGGCCCTGGTCCCACATCGCCCTCGATTTTGTCATGGGACTCCCTGACTCGGAGGGTAACACCTGCGTGCTTACAGTGGTGGATCGCTTTTCCAAGGCAGCCCATTTCAACCCACTATCTGGACTCCCTACAGCCAAGGAGACAGCCGAGCTCCTAATCATGCACGTTTTCCGGCTTCATGGACTCCCCAAAGACATCACGTCGGATCGGGGCTCCCAGTTCACCGCCCGGTTCTGGTCTGCTTTCTGCAAATTAATTGCTGCTACCCCCAGTCTATCTACTGGCTATCACCCACAGACCAACGGCCAGGAGCCAACCAGGATCTAGAGATCTAGGATTCACCGGACCGTTTCAGCCTTCAAACAACAGGCCGACCGGCGCCGCTCCAGGGCACCGTTATACCGCGTGGGTCAAAGAGTGATGCTGTCATCCCACTACATTCCACTTAAGACGACCTCACGCAAACTGTCTCCCCGATTCATCGGCCCATTCACCATCACCAGGATCATCAACCCCTGCACCGTCAGACTTCATCTGCCTTCCACCATGCGTCGGATAAACCCTTCCTTTCATGTATCCCAGATAAAACCCCTGGCCTCATGCCCACTGAATCCACCCACCCGCCCGGCTCCTCCTCCCCGACTCATCGATGGTAGCGAGGCCTTCACTGTGAGCAAGCTTATGAAGGCCAGACGATGAGGCAGAGGCCTCCAGTACCTGGTAGATTGGGGGGGGTATGGCCCTGAGGAGAGGAGCTGGATTCCTTCCAGATTCATCTTGGATCAGTCCCTTATTGATGACTTCCACCGCCAACAGCCCAACGCACCGGCCATTCCGCCAGGTGGCGTCCGTAGGAGGGGGGGTACTGTCACGAGCCAGCTACCTCCTGCAAGCACCTCGCAACCCTAACTCCACCCCGGAGTGTTCAGCACGCCCAGCGTTCATCACGGCACACCTGGATCTGATTACGGAGCACCCCCCCAGGCTTTAAAAGCAAGCTGAGCGCACCTGTTGGTGCCGCAGTGTCTCGCTCGTGTGCCTTACGTCTTTGTGTATATTATTGATTCCCTGGATTTTGTCTCATTGCCGACCCAGCTCCTCTTTCGTCTCGTCCCTTCTGCTTACCTTGCCTGAGTCTCGGACTGATTCCCGTGTATGACCCTGCCTGTATTAGTTTCCCGACTTCAGACTCGCCCTTTGGATTTGTTTGTTCACGCGGCTGGATCTACTGGTTATTGACTCGTACCTGGTTAAAGACGCCGATTGTGTTCTTTGGTCCACGGCCAGTGACGCACCCCGCCGCGCCGCAAGAAGACTTCCGGCCGCGCCGCCTCCCATACACGCGCCGCCTCCCTGCTGCGCGCTTACTCTCTCACACACACACACACACACACACACACACACATACTCGCGCTGCCCCCTGCTGCGCGCTGACTCTCTCTCACACACACACACACACACACACACACACACACACACACACACTCCCCCTGTGGCTGTAACTTAACCCTTTAATCCCCTAATAAATTCCCTTGAGAGTATCTGTGTCTGCTATTGCGTCCTTTTCTCCCCTGCCTTTTCCCCCTCCGTGACAGGCTCCTAGCAAAGGTTGCAAAAGGTAGCCTGCAGCAAAAATCTGAGCCGCTCAATTCCAGGAATTCACACACATCCTGAACACACACACACACACACACACACAAACTCACATATCGTGGCCTGTCGCCGTCACCCTTGGCTTGCTCATCAGAGAAATTTCATTCATTCATCTCGTTATTATCTAGACACATTTTTCTCACACATACACAATTTATTATTATTATTAATATTTTATTATTTTATTATTATTATTTTTTCTTTTTTCTTTATTTATTTATTTTTATTTCTTTCATCTTTGTGAAGCTGCTTTGAGACAATGACCATTGTTAAAAGCGCTATATAAATAAAATTGAATTGAATTGAATTGAATATACACTACACTCTTTACACACTATCCACACACACACATACTACACTCACCACAGACACAAATACTACTCATCCTACCCTTTACACATACTATACAAACACACTGCAGAAAACAGAATATCAAACAGAATATTTAGACATGCATATTACACATATATAAACACAGACGCTCACTACACAAACTTACATACACACACATACACACATACACACACATGTATATGTGTATGTGTACAGAGTACACATACACATCCTGCTCAAACAATGACCTGCCCAAGCACCTGCAGCATTAAAGGCACCACCAAACCTGGTCCACATTGAGTGACAACAAGCAATGGTGCACCAGAAAGACACGTAATGCAGTGATGATGGCTTAAACTTGCCATATTTATTTAAGATTTCCTAGCTGCCGTTGAACCCGCCAGAGTGCTGCACAGGACTGGCTTGAGCGAGCTTGAGGAGGTGTTTATCAATGGACCAGAGAGTGACCAGCGGTACACAACCAAAATCAAATCTTTGTTGTATGTGGCCCGATGTACCGATGTACATTCTTGCCTTCAACCTTCAACAGGTGGTTATTGGGGAACTCCTAGACCCACTGTTCTGGGTGAGGCTCTGGGCCCTTGCTTTGAGAACATGGATAGATGGTAGCCAAATTGGCTGCAGGGAGCAGATTGATCATAGAAAAAGATCCTAGGATTTTTGTGGGGGAAGGGACACAGTTTTTGGCCCTACCTTCTTGAGAATACCTCCTATAAGTCCACCCGTTTGCAAAACACTGGGGAATGTGGTTGTGGGTGGTTCAGATAGCTCAGACTCTATGACTCTATCTGCACAACAAGATGGCACGAGTAACCCATGAATTTCCACAAATGTGCTGCAGCCCATTATACAATACCCACCACCTAACACAACCTAGCCCTTGCTTAAAAAGAAATGCTTTTCATTTTTATGCTACAACCCCCTTCACCTAGCAGATAAAACACACACATATCCTTCACAAATATAATTATTCATATTTTACACAAACATACAGACACACACACACACACAGACACACACACACTAATTACACACACAGACACACAGACACACACACACACACACACACAGACACACACACGCGCATTTACTACATACTACTCCCACACATACACAAATAGAACACACACACTACACATATTACACACACACTACATATTTTTCCAGAGGTGGAAAAAAATTTATTTAAGTAAAAGTACTGTTACTTTAATGAACTTTTACTGAAGAACAAGCAAAGTTACCCTTATAAAAAGCTACTCAGGTAAAAGTAAAAAGTAGCTCATTAAAAATGTAATCAGAGTAAAAGTTACTGAGTTACTTTATTTTTTTAACAGCGGGGGTGGGATGACGGATAGAACACCCTTGCATAATAAATTTGTTCCGTTTGCTGTGCTTGAAATCAAAGTGGTCGCTTAAATATGATCAGGGGTTCGCTTCATAAGAATTTGTTGGCATTTCACTTTCAGCTGTGTCTGTATCCCTGACATCTGTTTTGTCCATCTCCATCGTTCTTGTGAATTTAGCACGTTTGTTCTCCTCGCCCATCAATCAATCAGTGCAGTGGTTTCCGAGGTGCAATTTTTTCCCCTCCCCGTTGTATTATTTGTATTATTTTTCCTTTTCACTCATTTATTTTTTACTCAGTAGTGAATATGATTTAAAATGTATTGAAGTACAATACTTTAAACAAAACATACTTAAGTAAAAGTAAAATTACAGATTTTAAAAACTACTTTTAAAAGTAGAAGTACACAAAATATCTACTCAATTACAGTAATGCAAGTAAATGTAATTCATTACTTTTCGACTTTGCATATTACACACACATATCTTACATATCCTTAACACACACACACATTTTACATACTACACCCACACAGAATATACACACACACACTAGGCATAAACACAGACACACCCAACCACTTATGCTAAACATACAGTATACATCCTACACACACACACTTTGCACACTGTACACATTCTACGCACACCCTACGCATTCTACAGAAATTATGCCAGCCCAAGCACCAGTGCCTTTACACTTGCCATCAAGCAATCAATACTTATGACGATGCCTTAAACTTAGTTGCTATATTTAGTGACATCAGTGCCCGAGCAACATCCTTAAAAGGCACACAGGTTGTGCTGTGCTCCAGTTGGAGGGACGGTAAGACCCCTCAAATCTCTAAGACACTGATAATACCCGATGGCACTGGTGCTTGGGCACGCTCATTGTTGCGTGCAACTATATTTCTGCTTTTTATTTTAAAATGCCACAGTGCCATTCTTGCCGTTCATCTTCAGAGCGAAAAATACCTACTGTAGCCTAGCATGGTAAATGTATGTCATCTATCATGGTTCCCTGGATGTAAAAGGCTTCGTGTTCTTGATCAACTGACCAGTGTTTACAGTTGATGCTTCAGGGACACCTGGTTCTGAAACAGATGAAACCTGGCCAATAAAAGCCATCTCTGCTCTTCAGAACTGTTTTGAAAACACTGACTAAACCATGTTTAGGAAAGCTGCAACTTACGGCAACTTTGCTGACTTGGAGGAGTACCCGACATCAGTGACTAGCTACATCCAGTGCATCACTGGCGCCAGTCTGCAAGAACATCATCTCATGAACAAAGCAGAAACTGTGGATTTACTGTGGATGTGCATGCACTTCTGAAGATCTGAGACTCTGCCATCAGAGTGGGGGGCAAGGTGGCCCAAAGAACAGCAAGGGCCAAACTTTCCTGGGCCATGAGAGAGGCCTAGAGAATCCCAAACCACTTCAGGGACAGCGGTGATATACGGCGCCTGTGGCAGGGCATACAAGCCATCACCAACTACAAGACATCATCATGTGCCTGTGACAGTGACGGCTCCTCTTAGTCAATGAAAATGAACATTTTAACAATAAGATTATTATTAATGAACTCTACAGTCAATCTACTCTAGCCAAAATCCATTTTTTAAAGGTTTTTAACAAAATAATTATCTTAACATTTTAAAATGTATATTTTCATCAATACTATCATCCCCCAACACCTGACCGGGAAGCTGAACCTGTTGGGCCTGAATGCCCTACTCTGAACGACGTTCTCTTATCCGGACTTTCTGACCGGAAACCTTCAATCAGTGTGGATCAGGAACTGCACCTCCCACACCACCACACTGAGTACTGTGGCTCAGTCCCCTGCTGATCTCACTGCTCACTTACGCCTGTAAGTGACACACAGTTCCAACCACATCAAGTTTGCTGATGACACTAATGTGGTGGGTCTCATCAGCAAGAAAGATGAGTCAGCATTATGGAGACGAAGTACAGAGGCTAACGGACTGGTGTAGGGACAACAAACTGTATCTGAATGTTGCTAAAACAAAAGCAATGCTTGGTGGCTTCAGGAGGACATGAATCATCCACTCTCCACTGAACATCAATGGCTCCTCTGAGGAGACCATCTGGAGAAGACCCTCAGCTGGTCCCTCAAATCCAGCTCCTTGCACAAGAAAGACCCAAAAAGTCTTCTCTTCCTGAGAAGGCTGAGGAAGATCCTTACCACTTTCTATAGAGGGACTATCAAGCGCATCCTGAGCATCTGCATCACTGTCTGGTTTGGGAAATGTGCCATTTTGGATCGCAAGACCCTACAGCGGATTATGAGGACAGCAGAGAAGATCACTGGGTTCTCTCTTCCTTATATCATAGACATCACATGCTGCCTCTCCAAAGCCATCAACATTGTTCCCGATCTGACACACCCATCAAATTCACTCTTCACACTCGTACCATTTTTAAAAAGGTACCGAAGCATTCGGGCAATCACATCCAGACTGTGCAACAGCTTCTTTTCACAAGTTATTCGTCACCCTAACAAGAAAAGGGCCTGGACTGACAAACACACACACACACACACACACACACACACACACACACACACACACACACACACACACACAATCACTTAGATGTACCATTACTTGTTATTTGTATTTGATCTTTACTTTTTGATGTTTACTGTTTCTCCTCCCACTACCTCAACTCATTACCTCATTACATCATCGCCGCAAAGTATCATCGCCACAAAGTAGAGTCAGTTTGTCACTCTAGTTTGCACATTTGTATAAGAGGCATTATTATTATGTTTATTATATATGTATTATTATGTTATCTCTTTTGTATGGAATTTAGTTTTCTGTTAACTTAAAAATGTCAATCTGTCTTGTCTCAGGTAGTTGGCTAATTGGGTTGCTTAGTTAGTTAGTTTTTGTTTATTTATGTTGTAAAAATGTAATAAAATTATAAAAATAATGAAAAAAAGCTTACTTAAACTTAAACACATAATATAGCAAACAACAAGCTTTGTGTTCAGCCGCACGTGAACCTACACCTTGGGGCACGCCCATTGGCGGGGATGCTGGGTGTAGCAATCCTCAGACAGGCATTGCCCCAGAAGAGTTTCAAAAAGGCCTCAGTCGTGTCCTGGGCCCCTAAACTCTTTTTTCTTCATTTTGCTCTGGCATCTCAAGGATATAGGAGGGGGAAGCGCACAACTGCATTAATTACTGAATTATCCAATCAGCAGTGCCGACAAATGTGTGGACAAATAGCGGGGATGTAATCAATGCGAGCTTGTCTTACTGAGAATGTAATATGTAAGAAGTAAAATGACCTTCAGAAATGCATATTTAGCACATCAACAGCTAATGAGTGAAAGAGGACACAAATTGATACATTCGACCAGTCATGATGAATCCCAACTTTGGCATTATTTTTGACATTGTTGTGCTTTAATCTGTATGTCTACACATATCGAACTGTTAACTATAAACAATTAAAAGTTGTTTGTTATGTTTATATATTTTCATATTTATTTGAATATGTTCTTATTCACACCGAATTATTTTATTATTATAGTCATATTTTATTTTTTGATACTCTAAATTGTTTTTTTTAATGGTCATGGGCGGTTGCAAAAGCATTTTTATGAATATCATATTGTGTATGTTACAAATAAAATTAGAATTTGATTTGAAACAAAAATTCACATAATTAACATGATCTATTAAATAAACATCATGGTAACAACTTCTTTCATTCGTTTTTAAAAGTATGTCAAAACATAAGGGTGCAAATCAGCTTATGTAAAAGTAAATGTGAAAATCAGATTTCAGTTTTGTAAACAATCACGTATGTAATCCTAAATAACTGTGTGTCAAAAAAAAAATTTTACACATCAAATTTTACTTACAAGTGTTGCAAGATCTCCGTGGTCTTGAGCTTGAACAACGCAAAGAATCCGCCTGCTTTGTGCGTCCGCTGCACAAGAGTCAAAGAAAAAAAAAGCACAAATGTATTAAAGAATTTACTTTTTTAAACATTCAAAACGAAATCATGTCAAAACAAACTGAATTAAAAATTTTATGAAAATGTCATAAATGTGTTCCAAAAAATCTATATCAGTAATTCATGCATTCTGACATACATGTTGAAAACACCTTTCTTGTTATTATTTTTGTTAATATTTTAACAATGAAAAATGCATATGAACTGTATGTGTTACATGGCAATACATGAGTAGTGTCAGAAAACCGCTTTCCTGAGCTCGTACAGCGCTAAGAACACGGCAAACGCTTTTTCTCACGGTCAGAAGCATAAATGTCAAACGAATGATAATTTCCACTACATTCATGGATTCTGACATACATGTTGAAAAACAACTTTTTTGTTATTGTTTTTGACATTTTTACCTGAAAAATGAATATGAACTAATAATGTATTGTCATGTATGTTTTTCATGACAATACATTACTAGTGTCAGAAAACCGCTTTCCTGAGGTCGTACAGCGCTAAGAACACAGCAAACGCTTTTTCTCACGGTCAGAAGCATAAATGTCAGAGGAATGATAATTTCCACTACATTCATGCAGTCATACATGAATGTTGAAAAACAACTTTTTTGTTATTGTTTTTGACATTTTTACCATGAAAAAATAATATAAACTTATTTTGTATGTGTTACATGACAATACATTACGAGTGTCAGAAAACCGCTTTCCTGAGCTCGTACAGCGCTAAGAACACAGCAAACGCTTTTTCTCACGGTCAGGCGAATAAGACTCACACGAATGATAATTTCCAACACATTCATGCAGTCTGACATGCATATTAAAAAAACTATTTTTTTGTTATTGTTTTTGACATTTTGATTTATAAAAAAATAATATAAACTTATTTTGTCTGTGTTACATGACAATACTTTAGTAGTGTCAGAAAACCGCTTTCCTGAGCTCTTACAGCGCTAAGAACACGGCAAAGGCTTTATCTTTCCATCAAAAGGGGTAAAAGTCAAAGGAATCAATATTTCCAACACATTCATGGATTCTGACATACATGTTGAAAAACAACTTTTTTGTTATTGTTTTTGACATTTTTACCTGAAAAATGAATATGAACTAATAATGTATTGTCATGTATGTTTTTCATGACAATACATTACTAGTGTCAGAAAACCGCTTTCCTGAGGTCGTACAGCGCTAAGAACACAGCAAACGCTTTTTCTCACGGTCAGAAGCATAAATGTCAGAGGAATGATAATTTCCACTACATTCATGCAGTCATACATGAATGTTGAAAAACAACTTTTTTGTTATTGTTTTTGACATTTTTACCATGAAAAATAAATAAGAACTACTAATGTATTGTCATGTATGTTTTACATGACAAAACATTACGAGTGTCAGAAAACCGCTTTCCTGAGCTCGTACAGCGCTAAGAACACAGCAAACGCTTTTTCTCACGGTCAGAAGCATAAATGTCAAACGAATGATAATTTCCACTACATTCATGCAGTCTGACATGCATGTTAAAAAACTACTTTTTTGTCATTGTTTTTGACATTTTCACCATGAAAAAATAATATAAACTTATTTTGTATGTGTTACATGACAATACATTACGAGTGTCAGAAAACCGCTTTCCTGAGCTCGTACAGCGCTAAGAACACAGCAAACGCTTTTTCTCACGGTCAGGCGAATAAGACTCACACGAATGATAATTTCCAACACATTCATGCAGTCTGACATGCATATTAAAAAAACTATTTTTTTGTTATTGTTTTTGACATTTTGATTTATAAAAAAATAATATAAACTTATTTTGTCTGTGTTACATGACAATACTTTAGTAGTGTCAGAAAACCGCTTTCCTGAGCTCTTACAGCGCTAAGAACACGGCAAAGGCTTTATCTTTCCATCAAAAGGGGTAAAAGTCAAAGGAATCAATATTTCCAACACATTCATGGATTCTGACATACATGTTGAAAAACAACTTTTTTGTTATTGTTTTGGACATTTTTACCTGAAAAATGAATATGAACTAATAATGTATTGTCATGTATGTTTTTCATGACAATACATTACTAGTGTCAGAAAACCGCTTTCCTGAGGTCGTACAGCGCTAAGAACACAGCAAACGCTTTTTCTCACGGTCAGAAGCATAAATGTCAGAGGAATGATAATTTCCACTACATTCATGCAGTCATACATGAATGTTGAAAAACAACTTTTTTGTTATTGTTTTTGACATTTTTACCATGAAAAATGAATAAGAACTACTAATGTATTGTCATGTATGTTTTACATGACAAAACATTACGAGTGTCAGAAAACCGCTTTCCTGAGCTCGTACAGCGCTAAGAACACAGCAAACGCTTTTTCTCACGGTCAGAAGCATAAATGTCAAACGAATGATAATTTCCACTACATTCATGCAGTCTGACATGCATGTTAAAAAACTACTTTTTTGTCATTGTTTTTGACATTTTCACCATGAAAAAATAATATAAACTTATTTTGTATGTGTTACATGACAATACATTACGAGTGTCAGAAAACCGCTTTCCTGAGCTCGTACAGCGCTAAGAACACAGCAAACGCTTTTTCTCACGGTCAGGCGAATAAGACTCACACGAATGATAATTTCCAACACATTCATGCAGTCTGACATGCATATTAAAAAAACTATTTTTTTGTTATTGTTTTTGACATTTTGATTTATAAAAAAATAATATAAACTTATTTTGTCTGTGTTACATGACAATACTTTAGTAGTGTCAGAAAACCGCTTTCCTGAGCTCTTACAGCGCTAAGAACACGGCAAAGGCTTTATCTTTCCATCAAAAGGGGTAAAAGTCAAAGGAATCAATATTTCCAACACATTCATGGATTCTGACATACATGTTGAAAAACAACTTTTTTGTTATTGTTTTGGACATTTTTACCTGAAAAATGAATATGAACTAATAATGTATTGTCATGTATGTTTTTCATGACAATACATTACTAGTGTCAGAAAACCGCTTTCCTGAGGTCGTACAGCGCTAAGAACACAGCAAACGCTTTTTCTCACGGTCAGAAGCATAAATGTCAGAGGAATGATAATTTCCACTACATTCATGCAGTCATACATGAATGTTGAAAAACAACTTTTTTGTTATTGTTTTTGACGTTTTTACCATGAAAAATGAATAAGAACTACTAATGTATTGTCATGTATGTTTTACATGACAAAACATTACGAGTGTCAGAAAACTGCTTTCCTGAGCTCGTACAGCGCTAAGAACACAGCAAACGCTTTTTCTCACGGTCAGGCGAATAAGACTCACACGAATGATAATTTCCAACACATTCTTGCAGTCTGACATGCATATTAAAAAAACTATTTTTTTGTTATTGTTTTTGACATTTTGATTTATAAAAAAATAATATAAACTTATTTTGTCTGTGTTACATGACAATACTTTAGTAGTGTCAGAAAACCGCTTTCCTGAGCTCTTACAGCGCTAAGAACACGGCAAAGGCTTTATCTTTCCATCAAAAGGGGTAAAAGTCAAAGGAATCAATATTTCCAACACATTCATGGATTCTGACATACATGTTGAAAAACAACTTTTTTGTTATTGTTTTTGACATTTTTAACTGAAAAATGAATATGAACTAATAATGTATTGTCATGTATGTTTTTCATGACAATACATTACTAGTGTCAGAAAACCGCTTTCCTGAGGTCGTACAGCGCTAAGAACACAGCAAACGCTTTTTCTCACGGTCAGAAGCATAAATGTCAGAGGAATGATAATTTCCACTACATTCATGCAGTCATACATGAATGTTGAAAAACAACTTTTTTGTTATTGTTTTTGACATTTTTACCATGAAAAATGAATAAGAACTACTAATGTATTGTCATGTATGTTTTACATGACAAAACATTACGAGTGTCAGAAAACCGCTTTCCTGAGCTCGTACAGCGCTAAGAACACAGCAAACGCTTTTTCTCACGGTCAGAAGCATAAATGTCAAACGAATGATAATTTCCACTACATTCATGCAGTCTGACATGCATGTTAAAAAACTACTTTTTTGTCATTGTTTTTGACATTTTCACCATGAAAAAATAATATAAACTTATTTTGTATGTGTTACATGACAATACATTACGAGTGTCAGAAAACCGCTTTCCTGAGCTCGTACAGCGCTAAGAACACAGCAAACGCTTTTTCTCACGGTCAGGCGAATAAGACTCACACGAATGATAATTTCCAACACATTCTTGCAGTCTGACATGCATATTAAAAAAACTATTTTTTTGTTATTGTTTTTGACATTTTGATTTATAAAAAAATAATATAAACTTATTTTGTCTGTGTTACATGACAATACTTTAGTAGTGTCAGAAAACCGCTTTCCTGAGCTCTTACAGCGCTAAGAACACGGCAAAGGCTTTATCTTTCCATCAAAAGGGGTAAAAGTCAAAGGAATCAATATTTCCAACACATTCATGGATTCTGACATACATGTTGAAAAACAACTTTTTTGTTATTGTTTTTGACATTTTTACCTGAAAAATGAATATGAACTAATAATGTATTGTCATGTATGTTTTTCATGACAATACATTACTAGTGTCAGAAAACCGCTTTCCTGAGGTCGTACAGCGCTAAGAACACAGCAAACGCTTTTTCTCACGGTCAGAAGCATAAATGTCAGAGGAATGATAATTTCCACTACATTCATGCAGTCATACATGAATGTTGAAAAACAACTTTTTTGTTATTGTTTTTGACGTTTTTACCATGAAAAATGAATAAGAACTACTAATGTATTGTCATGTATGTTTTACATGACAAAACATTACGAGTGTCAGAAAACTGCTTTCCTGAGCTCGTACAGCGCTAAGAACACAGCAAACGCTTTTTCTCACGGTCAGGCGAATAAGACTCACACGAATGATAATTTCCAACACATTCTTGCAGTCTGACATGCATATTAAAAAAACTATTTTTTTGTTATTGTTTTTGACATTTTGATTTATAAAAAAATAATATAAACTTATTTTGTCTGTGTTACATGACAATACTTTAGTAGTGTCAGAAAACCGCTTTCCTGAGCTCTTACAGCGCTAAGAACACGGCAAAGGCTTTATCTTTCCATCAAAAGGGGTAAAAGTCAAAGGAATCAATATTTCCAACACATTCATGGATTCTGACATACATGTTGAAAAACAACTTTTTTGTTATTGTTTTTGACATTTTTACCTGAAAAATGAATATGAACTAATAATGTATTGTCATGTATGTTTTTCATGACAATACATTACTAGTGTCAGAAAACCGCTTTCCTGAGGTCGTACAGCGCTAAGAACACAGCAAACGCTTTTTCTCACGGTCAGAAGCATAAATGTCAGAGGAATGATAATTTCCACTACATTCATGCAGTTACATGAATGTTGAAAAACAACTTTTTTGTTATTGTTTTTGACGTTTTTACCATAAAAAATGAATAAGAACTACTAATGTATTGTCATGTATGTTTTACATGACAAAACATTACGAGTGTCAGAAAACCGCTTTCCTGAGCTCGTACAGCGCTAAGAACACAGCAAACGCTTTTTCTCACGGTCAGAAGCATAAATGTCAAACGAATGATAATTTCCACTACATTCATGCAGTCTGACATGCATGTTAAAAAACTACTTTTTTGTCATTGTTTTTGACATTTTCACCATGAAAAAATAATATAAACTTATTTTGTATGTCTTACATGACAATACATTAGTAGTGTCAGAAAACCGCTTTCCTGAGCTCGTACAGCGCTAAGAACACAGCAAACGCTTTTTCTCACGGTCAGGCGAATAAGACTCACACGAATGATAATTTCCAACACATTCATGCAGTCTGACATGCATATTAAAAAAACTATTTTTTTGTTATTGTTTTTGACATTTTGATTTATAAAAAAATAATATAAACTTATTTTGTCTGTTACATGACAATACTTTAGTAGTGTCAGAAAACCGCTTTCTGAGCTCGTACAGGCAAAGACTTTATCTTACCATCAATAGGGATAAAAGTCAAAGGAATCAATATTTCCAACACATTCATGGATTCTGACATACATTTTAAAAAACAACTTTTTTGTTATTGTTTTTGACATTTTCACCATGAAAATTGAATATGAACTAATTTTGTATGTTTTTCATGACAGTAGATTAGTAGTGTCAGAAAATCGCTTTCCTGAGCTCGTACAGCGCTAAGAACAAACGTTTTAACTCTCCTTCAGCAGTCTAAAAGTCAATTCCCAACACATTCATGAATTATGGTATACTTGTTTTTTGTAATTTTCAACTTTTTATCCTAAAAAAATGCATATAAGCTCATTTTGTATGTTATACGTGGTGATGCATTAGTTGTGTAAGAAAACCGCTGCCCTGAGCTCGTACATCACATAAAGTCACATCTGGATCTTCTAGGTCTAATCGAACTGAACACTTTTAACTGGTCATTGGCCTTACTAAACTGGAGGTCAGATGTTTTAGGTCATTTGCAAAATCCACTCAATGGACATATACTCTCCACTCATTGCATATACTACTCCACACACACACACACACACACACACAAACACACACTGTAAAAACCGCTCCTGTTAAAAAACATTAGATTATTGGCAGCACAGTTGGCAGCAATCTACTCTAATTTTACAGTACTCATACTGTTAAATTACAGTTTATTAATGTATACATAAAACACTTTATTTTTGTAATTTATACAATTTACAGTAGAATACTGGCAGCACACACAACAGCAATTTACTGGAATTTTACAGTATACATTCATATTTATACAGTATTAATTTACAGTAAAAATGAAATGCATAATCCCAGATTAACTTTTATTTTCTCTGTTAATAAATAATATAATAACGAGATTTAAATTAAAAAAATCTACGATATAAATCTTATTATATTAAAAAATCCAAATAAAAGTTAAAAAGTATTGCTATATAAATATCTGTAAAATATACAATAAACATGTCAGAAATGATATAAAACAAAAACCTTTATTAAAAATTGGAGTCAAAAAATCACCTAAGGAACGAGCCACCGAAAATAATTATGTAAAGTAAAAACAATAGCAATATATAAATCTTAAGTTGCAAATCAGAGGCATGATTATGGCAATTAATTTTTCTTGCATTAAATTGCATAATATCGGCTGCTCAAACCAAGGCAACACATAAAATCTTGTTAAAACACTACAAGCGTTGTAAATTGTAAAAATGTTCAGTAATAATAACAATACAAGTAATACGAAAACAGTACAGTACAAGTAACATTTTCCTATTTACTTTCTACGTGTCCTTGGCTCATTGGTTTGCTGCAGGTTTATTCCAGAGTTTATTGCAAAAACGCAGTAATTCAGAAACTTTCTCTGGAGTTGTCAGGCAACAATAACAACTCAGATGTTAAGGTGATATTTACACAGCATTGTCTAACAAAAACAGGTCCCAACCCATTTCTAACATTAACAAAATTTGCTTAACAACTTTTCTGAAATTTTAAGGTTAGCCTCAAATATAATAAAAAATCATTAACTACATGATTAACTCCATAGTACCTGATCAGGATGAATAATAGTATATAATTTTTAGTTATAAATAACTATATAGATAGGAAATAACATGCAGTATTTAATCAATTCTATGAAAAGTTATATCTAAGGCCATAATAACTTCTGGGATTTGGGGATGACGACACTGTTGTAAGTGGCAGTTTGTTATACCACCTGTACAAATCTTTGCATCTAAACTTCAAATCATATATCAAGTGAATTGAATTCATGGTAATATATTTTATACACAAAAAATGAAACGGCTTGAAATAATGAACACTATTTAACATTAAAAAGGGCAATTTAAAACAATGTTATAAGGCTTGATGAGAGCAAAATCCATAAAAATATAAATGCTCAAGTTACTCCCATGTCAGCACTGAAGTATGTTCTAAACACATGTTCACAAACTTGTTAAGCATCAACATCATGCATTGGTTCTGGTACTACAACCTTTATGAATAAAATACTGTCAAGCAAATAAAGAAAAAGGTTTAAATTACTGTTCAGTTTGTTGGTGCAGATGCCGATAATCGCAGAGTTGAAGACGAAGGACTTCCTCGTGCGTCCTTTTCAGAATGAAAGCTTTATAAATAAGTAATGACATTTGCAGCAAGTTCACATATACTTATACACTATCACATACATGTCAAACTCTGTACACTTCTAAATGTCATCAAACTGAATAATTTTCACTGAATACCATTGGCCTAACTCAACAGGAGGTTGGATATTTTCGGACAATTGAAAAATCAACACGCAATACACAGACACACACACAAACACACACACACACACTACAGACATACCAGGCCCGTAGCCAGGGGGGGTTCGGGTGGTTCGAACGACCCACCCCCCACTGCCAAAGGTCCAGAATTTTTTGTTATTATTATTATTATTATTTATTTATTTATTTTTTTTTTGAGACAAATTAAAATTGTTGGGCATTATTTAAAATGTTAAGGTTTATTACAAAACAATTTACAAAAAAAACCCGCGATGTGACAAACCTGCGCAGCAACTGACGTTTTTTAAATGTGTGCGGCGGCATCTAGCGGTGTATAATATGGGTCGAAAAGAGCAGGAGAGACGGAAGAGAAAGCAGGCAGCAGCGTCAATATCGCAGAATATTGAACATATGTTCAAAAAGACTGCCAAACAGAGTAAGTCTGTTACTACCTCAAGATCAAATTGCTAACGCTAGTTAAGTGGTAGCTAATCGTCAACCCCACATAACACACAGAATAGTTCTCTTGTGCCTTTTCTTGAGCAGTCTAAATGGCTATGACAAGTCTGTAACATCTTAAATAAACATTAACAGACAGTAGCCTATCTGATGGATCTGTGAATTTATTATGTTAAAAATGTTAATCCATCAAAAAAAAGAAAAGAAAAGAAAGAACGATGAGTTCAATGCGTAAACAAACCTGCTTGACCATGCAAATATTAGGATTTATTAACATTTTATTTTGAATTAATAAATTATTCTATTAAATTAGTAAATTTATTAAATTATTCTATTAACCATAGGCGATGCTGTCTGGTGTCTATACGCGGTGTAGACAGCATTCGAATGAAGTTTATCATTAATAATAGCCTACTGTAAATGCTTGACATGACAATAAAGATTGAATTATTCTATATGACTGGGATTTTAAAGGTTGAATTTAACATATTTTATTATATTTCGCCTAATTAATAGACTATATAAATAACAATTCGTTGAATATTAAATATATTTTATATAAGTTCAATAAAGTGAAGAGGCAAAGACAAAGAAATGAGAGAGCATGTTGATGAGAGAAGTTGAATTTGTAGTTTAATAATATTCCAGTAAAAATTCCTTAAATGTATTCTGTTGTTAGTGTGGTTTTTAAACTTTTGAACTCTGTGTGTGTGTTTTTGAAGTGAAATCTTGATAAGCAATTTGACAACATTGTAGTAAATATTTTTGGTGCATCAAAAGCATGCACATTATGATACCAGCAGAAAAGCTAATCCAGCACATGACACTAAAATGTAGTATTTAATCCTCAAAATGAAAAAAAAATGAGTAAATACTCAAATACAAAATACTGAGAAAAAAGGTCCACTTTTAAAAAAAAAGGAACCCCCCCTTGCACTAGGCTGGCTACGGGCCTGCATACTCTACAAACAAACACATACTACACACGCTAAACTCTATGTACACTACACACACACACACACACACACACACAAACAAACACAAATGAAATAGGTAGTTGGGCACGCTCATTGTTGCTTGTAACTATTTTTCTTCTTTTTATTTTTAAGGCCATAAGGATAACCTCTTGGCTTCAACCTTCAGAGGATGGTCCTTGGGGAACTCCTAGACTCCTAGACTTTTCTGGGTGAGGCTCTGGGTCCTTAGGGCTTGCTCTGAAAACATAGCTCTGCATTTCAACAAAGATACTACTATGAAACGCTCACCAACTAGCACACAGCGCTTCGGCCACACATACAAACACACACACACACACACACACACACACACACACACACCACACAAGCATGTCATATACACACACATGTCTCATCAGATATCCTATACAAACACCACCTGTTCAAACACCTGCGCCATTACAGTCAGCACCCAACCTGTCCCACATTAAGTGACAGATAGCAATAGATAAGCAATCCAGAAGGACACGTCCAGACATGACGATACCCTAAACTTAAAAAGGCACATATGTTGTAAGGTGCGCCGAAGTGGCGATGGCACAAGTGCTTGGGCCAGTTCTTCATTCAACTATTTTTCTTCTTTTTTTTTAAGTCTGCAGGGCCAACTTCTTAGTTTTTATCTTTAAAGAGGTCCTTTGTGGTAGTCCAGACTGGGGTGTAATATGTGCCGCCCTCGGACTTATCCATTTGCTTCTCATTTCTGTGCCACAAGGGTGGCTCTGTCACGAGCCTGCTACCTCCTGCAAGCACCTCGCAACCCTACCTCCACCTCGGAGTTTTCAGCACGCACAGCGTTCATCACGGCACATCTGGATCTGATTACGGATCACCCCTAGGCTTTAAAAGCAAGCTGAGCGCACCTGATGGTGCCGCAGTGTCTCGCTCGTGTGCCTTACGTCTTTGTGTATATTATTGATTCCCTGGATTTTGTCTCGTTGCCGACCCAGCTCCCCTTCGGATTCCTCTTTCGTCTCGTCCCTTCTGCTTACCTTGCCTGATTCTCGGACTGATTCCCGTGTATGACCCTGCCTGTATTAGTTTCCTGACTTCAGACTCGCCCTTTGGATTTGTTTGTTCACGCGGCTGGATCTACTGGTTATCGACTCGTACCTGGTTAAAGTAAAGTGGATTGTGTTCTTCGGTTCACGGCCAGTGACGCACCTCGCCGCGGCGCAAGAAGACTTCCGCCTCTTCGGAGGACCTCCCTCGATGTGCGCCGTGCTCATACTTCTCACGGACCTGAGTCGGAAACCCCTGCACCTCTATCCTCGATCGCAAAGCGGACCCACGTCAGAAATCCGCATAGCGCTTGCGGCTCTCCGCGCTACATCCGAGGATAATTCGTGCGCTCCCACTTCGTGTGGCTGTAACTTAACCCTTTAATCCCCTAATAAATTCCCTTGAGAGTATCTGTGTCTGCTATTGGGTCCTTTTCTCTCCTGCCTTTTCCCCCTCCATGACAGTACACTGCGGCCATGGCAGACCCAGCAGACACTTTTTCCCCCAGGGCGGGCCTCCGCGCCAAACTCCAGTCCAGGACGAGTAACCGATCCGAGGCTAGGCTTCGCCAGACCGTCGCCCAACAGGGTGCTCTTATTAATTCTCAGCAGCAAAGCCTCCAACAGATGTCACAAAGTCTGTCACAGCTGTCAGCCCAGTTTCAGCAGGTCTGTTCAGTTCTTCCAGCTACACTCGCCTACCAAACCCTCAACCCTACGGCGGAGACCCTGGCACCTGCCGCTCATTTTTATCACAATGCTCTCTGCTCCTAGAACTCCAACCCTCGGCTTTTCCTATGGAGCGCTATAAGGTGGCATACATAATTACCCTGCTTACGGAGAGAGCCCGGGAGTGGGGAACGGCCGTCTGGGACGCTAACGACCCTTGCTGCGCCACCTTCAGCGCCTTTACAGAGGAGATGAAGAGAGTGTTCGACCACTCCCATGTGGGAAGGGAGGCCGCTAGGCAGCTCTTGGAGCTCCGTCAGGGTTCCCGATCTGCTTATGACTACGCCATTGAGTTCCGAACCCTGGCAGCCGCCGCTCAGTGGGACACTCAGGCGCTTTACGATACCTTTCTGAATGGGCTCTCTGAACCAGTTAAGGACCAGCTGGTGTCTCAGCAGCTTCCTGGAGACCTGAACGGGTTGATGGACCTTGCAGGGCGAGTGGATTCACGCCTCCGACGTAGGCACCGCACTTTTAGCCAGACCGGGCAACGGGTTGGAACTTCTTCCTCACTGACCATGCCAGTGGCCGCCCCTGCTGAGCCCATGCAGATCTGACAAACCCGGATCTCACCAGAGGAACGGCAACACCGGATGCAGGCGGGAGCATGCCTCTACTGTGGTCAGGTTGGGCACTTGCGTCTGCAATGCCCGGTAAAAGCCAGGCCCCCTCAGTGAACCTAGGCACACTGGAGGGGCGCACCCAAGAGCAGCTGCCTAGAAGCCGTCCAGTCCTTCCCGTCACGCTCTTCCTAGGCAATCAGCCCCACGTAGCCCATGCCCTCGTCGACTCCGGTTCCGACCAGAATATGATCAGCGCCACAAGGGTCAAGGAACTATGCATTCCTACTCTTTCCCTGAACACCCCATTGTCCGTCCACGCTCTTGATGGCACACCATCCCTCCGATTACCTGACGCACCACTCCGGTAACCCTAAGGACCTCTGGGAATCACTCGGAAGAGATTTCCTTTCTCGTTATGGATAGAGCTCAGTGCCAGTTGGTGCTTGGTCGTCTGTGGCTTGTTCGTCACAACCCGCGCGTGGACTGGAGGAACAATGCCATACTCGAATGGAGCCCTCTCTGCCTGGCCTCTTGCCTGAAATCTGCTCTTTGTCCCACTGTAACATCAGGACCCCCTGAAGATTTTCCCGACCTTTCCGTGCTCCCTCATGACTACATCGACCTCAAGGCTGTGTTCAGTAAGTCCCGGGCCGTCTTTCTTCCACCTCATCGTCCGTACGATTGCGCAATTGACCTCCTGCCTGGCACTACCCCGCCCCAGGGCCGTCTCTTCTCACTTTCACATACTGAAAGGAGGGCTATGGACCAATAATCTCTGAGTCATTAGCCGCCGGCATCATTAGACCATCTTCATCACCCGCTGGGGCGGGGTTTTTCTTCGTGGCCAAAAAAGATGGTACCCTCTGTCCTTGCATAGACTACAGGGGGCTGAATGACATCACCGTAAAAAATCGGAACCCCCTGCCCCTGATGTCCACAGCCTTCGACCTCCTGCAGGGGGCCCAATTCTTTTTTTTTTTTTTTCCTTTTTTTTTTCCCTTTTTTTTTTTTTTTTTTCCGGCCAGTCAGTATCACAGATAACACATAGCAGAGTGTATGTGTAGCTGTTCTATCATCATTCACAGCCATTTTTATTTTTTATTATTTATTTATTTATTTATTTATTTTGTTTGTTTGTTTGTTTCCCATATTATAACAGACAAGACCGGGGGACGAAAAAAAGAGAAGAGAGAGTAAAAAAAAAAAAAAATCAACCGAAAAAAAATATAATAAATAAATAATCATAATAATAATAATTAAAAAAAAGAATAAAAATAAATAAACAAACATTTAAGGGAAAAAAAAAAGGGAAAAGAGAAAAAAAAAAAAAAAGGAGGGGGGGTGGGAGGGGGGAGAGAATACAGTCAGGATTCGCTTCCGCACCTGCCGAAGAAAAAGAGAAAAAACAACAGAAGACACAACAGCAGAGAAACCGCAGCCACAACCAACACCTGCACGACTCGCGGCAAACCACAAATCCCAAAACCTGTTGAGCCGCGCACATAATAAAATATTTTAAAATAAACATTTTGTTTTGAAGCAACAGCAAAGACAGTGTGTGTGTGAGCACCTGTTTGTACACCAGTGTGAACGTTTGTGTGCACACCTGTGTGTGTGAGCGCGCTTGTGTTCATAGGGCTCCTCCATGTAAATGTTTAATAGTGTGTGTGGGGGACCACAGTCCCGTCCCGCGAGGCATGGAGCAGATACGGCGGAGACACGGGTCCCAGACATCCAGAGGCCCCCCAGAGCACAGGAGTCTCAGGAGAACCACCGCAGGGACCAGCTCCCCTACTGACCCCCAGGGGGCCCAATTCTTTACAAAATTGGATCTTCGCAGCGCCTATCATCTGGTCAGGATAAGAGAAGGGGACAAGTGGAAGACAGCCTTTAACACCCCATCGGGTCATTACGAATATCTGGTCATGCCGTTTGGGTTAGCCAACGCCCCGGCCGTGTTCCAAGCCCTAGTCAATGACGTCCTCAGGGATTTTATAAATGTCTTTGTCTTTGTATATCTAGACGACATCCTCATCTCCTCGCGTTCCCTGGAGGAACACAAGATACATGTCCGTCAGGTTCTCCAGAGGCTGCTTGAGAATCAGCTGTTCGTCAAGATCGAAAAATGCGAGTTCCATAGTAGCACAGTCTCCTTCCTGGGCTTCATTGTTGCCCCGTACAAATGGACCCTGCCAAGCTGAAGGCAGTCACGGGCTGGCCTGCCCCAACAACACGCAAAGAACTACAGCGCTTCCTGGGGTTCGCTAATTTTTATAGGCGGTTCATCCACAATTATAGCTCAGTAGCCGCTCCACTTATCTCGCTAACTTCAGCCAAGACCCCATTCATCTGGTTGGAGGAAGCGGCCAGGTCCTTTCAGGATCTGAAGAGGCGATTCACTTCGGCTCCTGTTCTACTTTAACCGGACCCAGTTTGAGGTTGAAGTAGATGCCTCCGACTCGGGTATTGGAGCAGCCCTGTCTCAGAGGTCGCCCAAGGATAATAAACTGCATCCGTGCTGCTTTCTCTCCCACCGACTTTCTCCGACCGAGAGGAACTACAGTATTGGCGACTGAATACGTATCTAAGAATACGTAGCCGGATGCCCTCTCTCGCCAGTTCTCTCCTGCCAACGATCGGGCACCTGAAGCCACCGTCCTGCCCCCTCATTGCCTCGTGGGAGCAGCGCTACTAGAGGTTGAATCGCGGGTCAAGAACACGCTTTATCAACAGCCGGGCCCCTCACAGACACCAGAAGGCAAACTCTTCGTTCCAGAGGCAGAACGGTCCCACGTCCTGGAGTGGGGACATAGCTCGAGACTGGCCTGCCACCCCGGCACGGCACGCACGCTGGCCCTGGTTCAGCAACGATTTTGGTGCCCCACCATGAGAGAGGACACTCGTCACTTCGTTAACGCCTGCGACTCTTGCGCCAGAGGCAAGACCAGCAATAAACCCCCCAATTAGACCCCTTCCGATTCCTCGCAGGCCCTGGTCCCACATCGCCCTCGATTTTGTCATGGGACTCCCTGACTCGGAGGGTAACACCTGCGTGCTTACGGTGGTGGATCGCTTTTCCAAGGCAGCCCATTTCATCCCACTATCTGGACTCCCTACAGCCAAGGAGACAGCCGAGCTCCTAATCATGCACGTTTTCCGGCTTCATGGACTCCCCAAAGACATCACGTCGGATCGGGGCTCCCAGTTCACCGCCGGTTCTGGTCTGCTTTCTGCAAATTAATTGCTGCTACCCCCAGTCTATCTACTGGCTATCACCCACAGACCAACGGCCAGGAGCCAACCAGGATCTAGAGATCTAGGATTCACCGGACCGTTTCAGCCTTCAAACAACAGGCCGACCGGCGCCGCTCCAGGGCACCGTTATACCGCGTGGGTCAAAGAGTGATGCTGTCATCCCACTACATTCCACTTAAGACGACCTCACGCAAACTGTCTCCCCGATTCATCGGCCCATTCACCATCACCAGGATCATCAACCCCTGCACCGTCAGACTTCATCTGCCTTCCACCATGCGTCGGATAAACCCTTCCTTTCATGTATCCCAGATAAAACCCCTGGCCTCATGCCCACTGAATCCACCCACCCGCCCGGCTCCTCCTCCCCGACTCATCGATGGTAGCGAGGCCTTCACTGTGAGCAAGCTTATGAAGGCCAGACGATGAGGCAGAGGCCTCCAGTACCTGGTAGATTGGGGGGGGTATGGCCCTGAGGAGAGGAGCTGGATTCCTTCCAGATTCATCTTGGATCAGTCCCTTATTGATGACTTCCACCGCCAACACCCCAACGCACCGGCCATTCCGCCAGGTGGCGTCCGTAGGAGGGGGGGTACTGTCACGAGCCAGCTACCTCCTGCAAGCACCTCGCAACCCTAACTCCACCCCGGAGTGTTCAGCACGCCCAGCGTTCATCACGGCACACCTGGATCTGATTACGGAGCACCCCCCCAGGCTTTAAAAGCAAGCTGAGCGCACCTGTTGGTGCCGCAGTGTCTCGCTCGTGTGCCTTACGTCTTTGTGTATATTATTGATTCCCTGGATTTTGTCTCGTTGCCGACCCAGCTCCTCTTTCGTCTCGTCCCTTCTGCTTACCTTGCCTGAGTCTCGGACTGATTCTGGTATGACCCTGCCTGTATTAGTTTCCCGACTTCAGACTCGCCCTTTGGATTTGTTTGTTCACGCGGCTGGATCTACTGGTTATTGACTCGTACCTGGTTAAAGACGCCGATTGTGTTCTTTGGTCCACGGCCAGTGACGCACCCCGCCGCGCCGCAAGAAGACTTCCGGCCGCGCCGCCTCCCATACACGCGCCGCCTCCCTGCTGCGCGCTTACTCTCTCACACACACACACACACACACACATACTCGCGCTGCCCCCTGCTGCGCGCTGACTCTCTCACACACACACACACACACACACACACACACACACACTCCCCCTGTGGCTGTAACTTAACCCTTTAATCCCCTAATAAATTCCCTTGAGAGTATCTGTGTCTGCTATTGCGTCCTTTTCTCCCCTGCCTTTCCCCCCTCCGTGACAGGCTCCTAGCAAAGGTTGCAAAAGGTAGCCTGCAGCAAAAATCTGAGCCGCTCAATTCCAGGAATTCACACACATCCTGAACACACACACACACACACACACAAACTCACATATCGTGGCCTGTCGCCGTCACCCTTGGCTTGCTCATCAGAGAAATTTCATTCATCTCGTTATTATCTAGACACATTTTTCTCACACATACACAATTTATTATTATTATTAATATTTTATTATTTTATTATTATTATTTTTTCTTTTTTCTTTATTTATTTTTTTTTATTTCTTTCATCTTTGTGAAGCTGCTTTGAGACAATGACCATTGTTAAAAGCGCTATATAAATAAAATTGAATTGAATTGAATTGAATATACACTACACTCTTTACACACTATCCACACACACACATACTACACTTACCACAGACACAAATACTACTCATCCTACCCTTTACACATACTATACAAACACACTGCAGAAAACAGAATATCAAACAGAATATTTAGACATGCATATTACACATATATAAACACAGACGCTCACTACACAAACTTACATACACACACATACACACATACACACACATGTATATGTGTATGTGTACAGAGTACACATACACATCCTGCTCAAACAATGACCTGCCCAAGCACCTGCAGCATTAAAGGCACCACCAAACCTGGTCCACATTGAGTGACAACAAGCAATGGTGCACCAGAAAGACACGTAATGCAGTGATGATGGCTTAAACTTGCCATATTTATTTAAGATTTCCTAGCTGCCGTTGAACCCGCCAGAGTGCTGCACAGGACTGGCTTGAGCGAGCTTGAGGAGGTGTTTATCAATGGACCAGAGAGTGACCAGCGGTACACAACCAAAATCAAATCTTTGTTGTATGTGGCCCGATGTACCGATGTACATTCTTGCCTTCAACCTTCAACAGGTGGTTATTGGGGAACTCCTAGACCCACTGTTCTGGGTGAGGCTCTGGGCCCTTGCTTTGAGAACATGGATAGATGGTAGCCAAATTGGCTGCAGGGAGCAGATTGATCATAGAAAAAGATCCTAGGATTTTTGTGGGGGAAGGGACACAGTTTTTGGCCCTACCCTCTTGAGAATACCTCCTATAAGTCCACCCGTTTGCAAAACACTGGGGAATGTGGTTGTGGGTGGTTCAGATAGCTCAGACTCTATGACTCTATCTGCACAACAAGATGGCACGAGTAACCCATGAATTTCAACAAATGTGCTGCAGCCCATTATACAATACCCACCACCTAACACAACCTAGCCCTTGCTTAAAAAGAAATGCTTTTCATTTTTATGCTACAACCCCCTTCACCTAGCAGATAAAACACACACATATCCTTCACAAATATAATTATTCATATTTTACACAAACATACAGACACACACACACAGACACACACAGACACACACACACTAATTACACACACAGACACACAGACACACACACACACACACACACAGACACACACACGCGCATTTACTACATACTACTCCCACACATTCACAAATAGAACACACACACTACACATATTACACACACACTACATATTTTTCCAGAGGTGGAAAGAGTAAAAAAAAATTATTTAAGTAAAAGTACTGTTACTTTAATGAACTTTTACTGAAGAACAAGCAAAGTTACCCTTATAAAAAGCTACTCAGGTAAAAGTAAAAAGTAGCTCATTCAAAATGTAATCAGAGTAAAAGTTACTGAGTTACTTTATTTTTTTAACAGCGGGGGTGGGATGACGGATAGAACACCCTTGCATAATAAATTTGTTCCGTTTGCTGTGCTTGAAATCAAAGTGGTCGCTTAAATATGATCAGGGGTTCGCTTCATAAGAATTTGTTGGCATTTCACTTTCAGCTGTGTCTGTATCCCTGACATCTGTTTTGTCCATCTCCATCGTTCTTGTGAATTTAGCACGTTTGTTCTTCTCGCCCATCAATCAATCAGTGCAGTGGTTTCCGAGGTGCAATTTTTTCCCCTCCCCGTTGTATTATTTGTATTATTTTTCCTTTTCACTCATTTATTTTTTACTCAATAGTGAATATGATTTAAAATGTATTGAAGTACAATACTTTAAACAAAACATACTTAAGTAAAAGTAAAATTACAGATTTTAAAAACTACTTTTAAAAGTAGAAGTACACAAAATATCTACTCAATTACAGTAATGCAAGTAAATGTAATTCATTACTTTTCGACTTTGCATATTACACACACATATCTTACATATCCTTAACACACACACACATTTTACATACTACACCCACACAGAATATACACACACACACTAGGCATAAACACAGACACACCCAACCACTTATGCTAAACATACAGTATACATCCTACACACACACACTTTGCACACTGTACACATTCTACGCACACCCTACGCATTCTACAGAAATGATGACCAGCCCAAGCACCAGTGCCTTTACACTTGCCATCAAGCAATCAATACTTATGACGATGCCTTAAACTTAGTTGCTATATTTAGTGACATCAGTGCCCGAGCAACATCCTTAAAAGGCACACAGGTTGTGCTGTGCTCCAGTTGGAGGGACGGTAAGACCCCTCAAATCTCTAAGACACTGATAATACCCGATGGCACTGGTGCTTGGGCACGCTCATTGTTGCGTGCAACTATATTTCTGCTTTTTATTTTAAAATGCCACAGTGCCATTCTTGCCGTTCATCTTCAGAGCGAAAAATACCTACTGTAGCCTAGCATGGTAAATGTATGTCATCTATCATGGTTCCCTGGATGTAAAAGGCTTCGTGTTCTTGATCAACTGACCAGTGTTTACAGTTGATGCTTCAGGGACACCTGGTTCTGAAACAGATGAAACCTGGCCAATAAAAGCCATCTCTGCTCTTCAGAACTGTTTTGAAAACACTGACTAAACCATGTTTAGGAAAGCTGCAACTTACGGCAACTTTGCTGACTTGGAGGAGTACCCGACATCAGTGACTAGCTACATCCAGTGCATCACTGGCGCCAGTCTGCAAGAACATCATCTCATGAACAAAGCAGAAACTGTGGATTTACTGTGGATGTGCATGCACTTCTGAAGATCTGAGACTCTGCCATCAGAGTGGGGGGCAAGGTGGCCCAAAGAACAGCAAGGGCCAAACTTTCCTGGGCCATGAGAGAGGCCTAGAGAATCCCAAACCACTTCAGGGACAGCGGTGATATACGGCGCCTGTGGCAGGGCATACAAGCCATCACCAACTACAAGACATCATCATGTGCCTGTGACAGTGACGGCTCCTCTTAGTCAATGAAAATGAACATTTTAACAATAAGATTATTATTAATGAACTCTACAGTCAATCTACTCTAGCCAAAATCCATTTTTTAAAGGTTTTTAACAAAATAATTATCTTAACATTTTAAAATGTATATTTTCATCAATACTATCATCCCCCAACACCTGACCGGGAAGCTGAACCTGTTGGGCCTGAATGCCCTACTCTGAACGACGTTTTCTTATCCGGACTTTCTGACCGGAAACCTTCAATCAGTGTGGATCAGGAACTGCACCTCCCACACCACCACACTGAGTACTGTGGCTCAGTCCCCTGCTGATCTCACTGCTCACTTACGCCTGTAAGTGACACACCGTTCCAACCACATCAAGTTTGCTGATGACACTAATGTGGTGGGTCTCATCAGCAAGAAAGATGAGTCAGCATTATGGAGACGAAGTACAGAGGCTAACGGACTGGTGTAGGGACAACAAACTGTATCTGAATGTTGCTAAAACAAAAGCAATGCTTGGTGGCTTCAGGAGGACATGGAGCATCCACTCTCCACTGAACATCAATGGCTCCTCTGAGGAGACCATCTGGAGAAGACCCTCAGCTGGTCCCTCAAATCCAGCTCCTTGCACAAGAAAGACCCAAAAAGTCTTCTCTTCCTGAGAAGGCTGAGGAAGATCCTTACCACTTTCTATAGAGGAACTATCAAGCGCATCCTGAGCATCTGCATCACTGTCTGGTTTGGGAAATGTGCCATTTTGGATCGCAAGACCCTACAGCGGATTATGAGGACAGCAGAGATCACTGGGTTCTCTCTTCCTTATATCATAGACATCACATGCTGCCTCTCCAAAGCCATCAACATTGTTCCTGATCGGACACACCCATCAAATTCACTCTTCACACTCGTACCATTTTTAAAAAGGTACCGAAGCATTCGGGCAATCACATCCAGACTGTGCAACAGCTTCTTTTCACAAGTTATTCGTCACCCTAACAAGAAAAGGGCCTGGACTGACAAACACACACACACACACACACACACACACACACACACACACAATCACTTAGATGTACCATTACTTGTTATTTGTATTTGATCTTTACTTTTTGATGTTTACTGTTTCTCCTCCCACTACCTCAACTCATTACCTCATTACATCATCGCCGCAAAGTATCATCGCCACAAAGTAGAGTCAGTTTGTCACTCTAGTTTGCACATTTGTATAAGAGGCATTATTATTATGTTTATTATATATGTATTATTATGTTATCTCTTTTGTATGGAATTTAGTTTTCTGTTAACTTAAAAATGTCAATCTGTCTTGTCTCAGGTAGTTGGCTAATTGGGTTGCTTAGTTAGTTAGTTTTTGTTTATTTATGTTGTAAAAATGTAATAAAATTATAAAAATAATGAAAAAAAGCTTACTTAAACTTAAACACATAATATAGCAAACAACAAGCTTTGTGTTCAGCCGCATGTGAACCTACACCTTGGGGCACGCCCATTGGCGGGGATGCTGGGTGTAGCAATCCTCAGACAGGCATTGCCCCAGAAGAGTTTCAAAAAGGCCTCAGTCGTGTCCTGGGCCCCTAAACTCTTTTTTCTTCATTTTGCTCTGGCATCTCAAGGATATAGGAGGGGGAAGCGCACAACTGCATTAATTACTGAATTGTCCAATCAGCAGTGCCGACAACTGTGTGGACAAATAGCGGGGATGTAATCAATGCGAGCTTGTCTTACTGAGAATGTAATATGTAAGAAGTAAAATGACCTTCAGAAATGCATATTTAGCACATCAACAGCTAATGAGTGAAAGAGGACACAAATTGATACATTCGACCAGTCATGATGAATCCCAACTTTGGCATTATTTTTGACATTGTTGTGCTTTAATCTGTATGTCTACACATATCGAACTGTTAACTATAAACAATTAAAAGTTGTTTGTTATGTTTATATATTTTCATATTTATTTGAATATGTTCTTATTCACACCGAATTATTTTATTATTATAGTCATATTTTATTTTTTGATACTCTAAATTGTTTTTTTTAATGGTCATGGGCGGTTGCAAAAGCATTTTTATGAATATCATATTGTGTATGTTACAAATAAAATTAGAATTTGATTTGAAACAAAAATTCACATAATTAACATGATCTATTAAATAAACATCATGGTAACAACTTCTTTTATTCGTTTTTAAAAGTATGTCAAAACATAAGGGTGCAAATCAGCTTATGTAAAAGTAAATGTGAAAATCAGATTTCAGTTTTGTAAACAATCACGTATGTAATCCTAAATAACTGTGTGTCAAAAAAAAATTTTACACATCAAATTTTACTTACAAGTGTTGCAAGATCTCCGTGGTCTTGAGCTTGAACAACGCAAAGAATCCGCCTGCTTTGTGCGTCCGCTGCACAAGAGTCAAAGAAAAAAAAAGCACAAATGTATTAAAGAATTTACTTTTTTAAACATTCAAAACGAAATCATGTCAAAACAAACTGAATTAAAAATTTTATGAAAATGTCATAAATGTGTTCCAAAAAATCTATATCAGTAATTCATGCATTCTGACATACATGTTGAAAACACCTTTTTTGTTATTATTTTTGTTAATATTTTAACAATGAAAAATGCATATGAACTGTATGTGTTACATGGCAATACATGAGTAGTGTCAGAAAACCGCTTTCCTGAGCTCGTACAGCGCTAAGAACACGGCAAACGCTTTTTCTCACGGTCAGAAGCATAAATGTCAAACGAATGATAATTTCCACTACATTCATGCAGTCTGACATGCATGTTAAAAAACTACTTTTTTGTCATTGTTTTTGACATTTTCACCATGAAAAAATAATATAAACTTATTTTGTATGTGTTACATGACAATACATTAGTAGTGTCAGAAAACCGCTTTCCTGAGCTCGTACAGCGCTAAGAACACAGCAAACGCTTTTTCTCACGGTCAGGCGAATAAGACTCACACGAATGATAATTTCCAACACATTCATGCAGTCTGACATGCATATTAAAAAAACTATTTTTTTGTTATTGTTTTTGACATTTTGATTTATAAAAAAATAATATAAACTTATTTTGTCTGTGTTACATGACAATACTTTAGTAGTGTCAGAAAACCGCTTTCCTGAGCTCTTACAGCGCTAAGAACACGGCAAAGGCTTCATCTTTCCATCAAAAGGGGTAAAAGTCAAAGGAATCAATATTTCCAACACATTCATGGATTCTGACATACATGTTGAAAAACAACTTTTTTGTTATTGTTTTTGACATTTTTACCTGAAAAATGAATATGAACTAATAATGTATTGTCATGTATGTTTTTCATGACAATACATTACTAGTGTCAGAAAACCGCTTTCCTGAGGTCGTACAGCGCTAAGAACACAGCAAACGCTTTTTCTCACGGTCAGAAGCATAAATGTCAGAGGAATGATAATTTCCACTACATTCATGCAGTCATACATGAATGTTGAAAAACAACTTTTTTGTTATTGTTTTTGACATTTTTACCATGAAAAATGAATAAGAACTACTAATGTATTGTCATGTATGTTTTACATGACAAAACATTACGAGTGTCAGAAAACCGCTTTCCTGAGCTCGTACAGCGCTAAGAACACAGCAAACGCTTTTTCTCACGGTCAGAAGCATAAATGTCAAACGAATGATAATTTCCACTACATTCATGCAGTCTGACATGCATGTTAAAAAACTACTTTTTTGTCATTGTTTTTGACATTTTCACCATGAAAAAATAATATAAACTTATTTTGTATGTGTTACATGACAATACATTACGAGTGTCAGAAAACCGCTTTCCTGAGCTCGTACAGCGCTAAGAACACAGCAAACGCTTTTTCTCACGGTCAGGCGAATAAGACTCACACGAATGATAATTTCCATCACATTCATGCAGTCTGACATGCATATTAAAAAAACTATTTTTTTGTTATTGTTTTTGACATTTTGATTTATAAAAAAATAATATAAACTTATTTTGTCTGTGTTACATGACAATACTTTAGTAGTGTCAGAAAACCGCTTTCCTGAGCTCTTACAGCGCTAAGAACACGGCAAAGGCTTCATCTTTCCATCAAAAGGGGTAAAAGTCAAAGGAATCAATATTTCCAACACATTCATGGATTCTGACATACATGTTGAAAAACAACTTTTTTGTTATTGTTTTTGACATTTTTACCTGAAAAATGAATATGAACTAATAATGTATTGTCATGTATGTTTTTCATGACAATACATTACTAGTGTCAGAAAACCGCTTTCCTGAGGTCGTACAGCGCTAAGAACACAGCAAACGCTTTTTCTCACGGTCAGAAGCATAAATGTCAGAGGAATGATAATTTCCACTACATTCATGCAGTCATACATGAATGTTGAAAAACAACTTTTTTGTTATTGTTTTTGACATTTTTACCATGAAAAATGAATAAGAACTACTAATGTATTGTCATGTATGTTTTACATGACAAAACATTACGAGTGTCAGAAAACCGCTTTCCTGAGCTCGTACAGCGCTAAGAACACAGCAAACGCTTTTTCTCACGGTCAGAAGCATAAATGTCAAACGAATGATAATTTCCACTACATTCATGCAGTCTGACATGCATGTTAAAAAACTATTTTTTTGTCATTGTTTTTGACATTTTCACCATGAAAAAATAATATAAACTTATTTTGTATGTGTTACATGACAATACATTACGAGTGTCAGAAAACCGCTTTCCTGAGCTCGTACAGCGCTAAGAACACAGCAAACGCTTTTTCTCACGGTCAGGCGAATAAGACTCACACGAATGATAATTTCCAACACATTCATGCAGTCTGACATGCATATTAAAAAAACTATTTTTTTGTTATTGTTTTTGACATTTTAATTTATAAAAAAATAATATAAACTTATTTTGTCTGTGTTACATGACAATACTTTAGTAGTGTCAGAAAACCGCTTTCCTGAGCTCTTACAGCGCTAAGAACACGGCAAAGGCTTTATCTTTCCATCAAAAGGGGTAAAAGTCAAAGGAATCAATATTTCCAACACATTCATGGATTCTGACATACATGTTGAAAAACAACTTTTTTGTTATTGTTTTTGACATTTTTACCTGAAAAATGAATATGAACTAATAATGTATTGTCATGTATGTTTTTCATGACAATAAATTACTAGTGTCAGAAAACCGCTTTCCTGAGGTCGTACAGCGCTAAGAACACAGCAAACGCTTTTTCTCACGGTCAGAAGCATAAATGTCAGAGGAATGATAATTTCCACTACATTCATGCAGTCATACATGAATGTTGAAAAACAACTTTTTTGTTATTGTTTTTGACATTTTTACCATGAAAAATGAATAAGAACTACTAATGTATTGTCATGTATGTTTTACATGACAAAACATTACGAGTGTCAGAAAACCGCTTTCCTGAGCTCGTACAGCGCTAAGAACACAGCAAACGCTTTTTCTCACGGTCAGAAGCATAAATGTCAAACGAATGATAATTTCCACTACATTCATGCAGTCTGACATGCATGTTAAAAAACTACTTTTTTGTCATTGTTTTTGACATTTTCACCATGAAAAAATAATATAAACTTATTTTGTATGTGTTACATGACAATACATTACGAGTGTCAGAAAACCGCTTTCCTGAGCTCGTACAGCGCTAAGAACACAGCAAACGCTTTTTCTCACGGTCAGGCGAATAAGACTCACACGAATGATAATTTCCAACACATTCATGCAGTCTGACATGCATATTAAAAAAACTATTTTTTTGTTATTGTTTTTGACATTTTGATTTATAAAAAAATAATATAAACTTATTTTGTCTGTGTTACATGACAATACTTTAGTAGTGTCAGAAAACCGCTTTCCTGAGCTCTTACAGCGCTAAGAACACGGCAAAGGCTTTATCTTTCCATCAAAAGGGGTAAAAGTCAAAGGAATCAATATTTCCAACACATTCATGGATTCTGACATACATGTTGAAAAACAACTTTTTTGTTATTGTTTTTGACATTTTTACCTGAAAAATGAATATGAACTAATAATGTATTGTCATGTATGTTTTTCATGACAATACATTACTAGTGTCAGAAAACCGCTTTCCTGAGGTCGTACAGCGCTAAGAACACAGCAAACGCTTTTTCTCACGGTCAGAAGCATAAATGTCAGAGGAATGATAATTTCCACTACATTCATGCAGTCATACATGAATGTTGAAAAACAACTTTTTTGTTATTGTTTTTGACATTTTTACCATGAAAAATGAATAAGAACTACTAATGTATTGTCATGTATGTTTTACATGACAAAACATTACGAGTGTCAGAAAACCGCTTTCCTGAGCTCGTACAGCGCTAAGAACACAGCAAACGCTTTTTCTCACGGTCAGAAGCATAAATGTCAAACGAATGATAATTTCCACTACATTCATGCAGTCTGACATGCATGTTAAAAAACTACTTTTTTGTCATTGTTTTTGACATTTTCACCATGAAAAAATAATATAAACTTATTTTGTATGTGTTACATGACAATACATTACGAGTGTCAGAAAACCGCTTTCCTGAGCTCGTACAGCGCTAAGAACACAGCAAACGCTTTTTCTCACGGTCAGGCGAATAAGACTCACACGAATGATAATTTCCAACACATTCATGCAGTCTGACATGCATATTAAAAAAACTATTTTTTTGTTATTGTTTTTGACATTTTGATTTATAAAAAAATATCATAAACTTATTTTGTCTGTGTTACATGACAATACTTTAGTAGTGTCAGAAAACCGCTTTCCTGAGCTCTTACAGCGCTAAGAACACGGCAAAGGCTTTATCTTTCCATCAAAAGGGGTAAAAGTCAAAGGAATCAATATTTCCAACACATTCATGGATTCTGACATACATGTTGAAAAACAACTTTTTTGTTATTGTTTTTGACATTTTTACCTGAAAAATGAATATGAACTAATAATGTATTGTCATGTATGTTTTTCATGACAATACATTACTAGTGTCAGAAAACCGCTTTCCTGAGGTCGTACAGCGCTAAGAACACAGCAAACGCTTTTTCTCACGGTCAGAAGCATAAATGTCAGAGGAATGATAATTTCCACTACATTCATGCAGTCATACATGAATGTTGAAAAACAACTTTTTTTGTTATTGTTTTTGACATTTTTACCATGAAAAATGAATAAGAACTACTAATGTATTGTCATGTATGTTTTACATGACAAAACATTACGAGTGTCAGAAAACCGCTTTCCTGAGCTCGTACAGCGCTAAGAACACAGCAAACGCTTTTTCTCACGGTCAGAAGCATAAATGTCAAACGAATGATAATTTCCACTACATTCATGCAGTCTGACATGCATGTTAAAAAACTACTTTTTTGTCATTGTTTTTGACATTTTCACCATGAAAAAATAATATAAACTTATTTTGTATGTGTTACATGACAATACATTACGAGTGTCAGAAAACCGCTTTCCTGAGCTCGTACAGCGCTAAGAACACAGCAAACGCTTTTTCTCACGGTCAGGCGAATAAGACTCACACGAATGATAATTTCCAACACATTCATGCAGTCTGACATGCATATTAAAAAAACTATTTTTTTGTTATTGTTTTTGACATTTTGATTTATAAAAAAATAATATAAACTTATTTTGTCTGTGTTACATGACAATACTTTAGTAGTGTCAGAAAACCGCTTTCTGAGCTCGTACAGGCAAAGACTTTATCTTACCATCAATAGGGATAAAAGTCAAAGGAATCAATATTTCCAACACATTCATGGATTCTGACATACATTTTAAAAAACAACTTTTTTGTTATTGTTTTTGACATTTTCACCTTGAAAATTGAACATAAACTAATTTTGTATGTTTTTCATGACAGTAGATTAGTAGTGTCAGAAAATCGCTTTCCTGAGCTCGTACAGCGCTAAGAACAAACGTTTTAACTCTCCTTCAGCAGTCTAAAAGTCAATTCCCAACACATTCATGAATTATGGTATACTTGTTTTTTGTAATTTTCAACTTTTTATCCTAAAAAAATGCATATAAGCTCATTTTGTATGTTATACGTGGTGATGCATTAGTTGTGTAAGAAAACCGCTGCCCTGAGCTCGTACATCACATAAAGTCACATCTGGATCTTCTAGGTCTAATCGAACTGAACACTTTTAACTGGTCATTGGCCTTACTAAACTTTTAGGTTTTTAGGTCATTTGCAAAATCCACTCAATGGACATATACTCTCCACTCATTGCATATACTACTCCACACACACACACACACACACACACACACACACACACTGTAAAAACCGCTCCTGTTAAAAAACATTAGATTATTGGCAGCACAGTTGGCAGCAATCTACTCTAATTTTACAGTACTCATACTGTTAAATTACAGTTTATTAATGTATACATAAAACACTTTATTTTTGTAATTTATACAATTTACAGTAGAATACTGGCAGCACACACAACAGCAATTTACTGGAATTTTACAGTATACATTCATATTTATACAGTATTAATTTACATTAAAAATGAAATGCATAATCCCAGATTAACTTTTATTTTCTCTGTTAATAAATAATATAATAACGAGATTTAAAATAAAAAAATCTACGATATAAATCTTATTATATAAAAAAATCCAAATAAAAGTAAAAAAGTATTGCTATATAAATATCTGTAAAATATACAATAAACATGTCAGAAATAATATAAAACAAAAACCTTTATTAAAAATTGGAGTCAAAAAATCACCTAAGGAACGAGCCACCGAAAATAATTATGTAAAGTAAAAACAATAGCAATATATAAATCTTAAGTTGCAAATCAGAGGCATGATTATGGCAATTAATTTTTCTTGCATTAAATTGCATAATATCGGCTGCTCAAACCAAGGCAACACATAAAATCTTGTTAAAACACTACAAGCGTTGTAAATTGTAAAAATGTTCAGTAATAATAACAATACAAGTAATACGAAAACAGTACAGTACAAGTAACATTTTCCTATTTACTTTCTACGTGTCCTTGGCTGATTGGTTTGCTGCAGGTTTATTCCAGAGTTTATTGCAAAAACGCAGTAATTCAGAAACTTTCTCTGGAGTTGTCAGGCAACAATAACAACTCAGATGTTAAGGTGATATTTACACAGCATTGTCTAACAAAAACAGGTCCCAACCCATTTCTAACATTAACAAAATTTGCTTAACAACTTTTCTGAAATTTTAAGGTTAGCCTCAAATATAATAAAAAATCATTAACTACATGATTAACTCCATAGTACCTGATCAGGATGAATAATAGTATATAATTTTTAGTTATAAATAACTATATAGATAGGAAATAACATGCAGTATTTAATCAATTCTATGAAAAGTTATATCTAAGGCCATTAATAACTTCTGGGATGTGGGGATGACGACACTGTTGTAAGTGGCAGTTTGTTATACCACCTGTACAAATCTTTGCATCTAAACTTCAAATCATATATCAAGTGAATTGAATTCATGGTAATATATTTTATACACAAAAAATGAAACGGCTTGAAATAATGAACACTATTTAACATTAAAAAGGGCAATTTAAAACAATGTTATAAGGCTTGATGAGAGCAAAATCCATAAAAATATAAATGCTCAAGTTACTCCCATGTCAGCACTGAAGTATGTTCTAAACACATGTTCACAAACTTGTTAAGCATCAACATCATGCATTGGTTCTGGTACTACAACCTTTATGAATAAAATACTGTCAAGCAAATAAAGAAAAAGGTTTAAATTACTGTTCAGTTTGTTGGTGCAGATGCCGATAATCGCAGAGTTGAAGACGAAGGACTTCCTCGTGTGTCCTTTTCAGAATGAAAGCTTTATAAATAAGTAATGACATTTGCAGCAAGTTCACATATACTTATACACTATCACATACATGTCAAACTCTGTACACTTCTAAATGTCATCAAACTGAATAATTTTCACTGAATACCATTGGCCTAACTCAACAGGAGGTTGGATATTTTCGGACAATTGAAAAATCAACACGCAATACACAGACACACACACAAACACACACACACACACTACAGACATACCAGGCCCGTAGCCAGGGGGGGTTCGGGTGGTTCGAACGACCCACCCCCCACTGCCAAAGGTCCAGAATTTTTTGTTATTATTATTATTATTTATTTTTTTTATTTTTTTTTGAGACAAATTAAAATTGTTGGGCATTATTTAAAATGTTAAGGTTTATTACAAAACAATTTACAAAAAAAACCCCGCGATGTGACAAACCTCCGCAGCAACTGACGTTTTTTAAATGTGTGCGGCGGCATCTAGCGGTGTATAATATGGGTCGAAAAGAGCAGGAGAGACGGAAGAGAAAGCAGGCAGCAGCGTCAATATCGCAGAATATTGAACATATGTTCAAAAAGACTGCCAAACAGAGTAAGTCTGTTACTACCTCAAGATCAAATTGCTAACGCTAGTTAAGTGGTAGCTAATCGTCAACCCCACATAACACACAGAATAGTTCTCTTGTGCCTTTTCTTGAGCAGTCTAAATGGCTATGACAAGTCTGTAACATCTTAAATAAACATTAACAGACAGTAGCCTATCTGATGGATCTGTGAATTTATTATGTTAAAAATTTTAATCCATCAAAAAAAAAAGAAAAGAAAAGAAAGAACGATGAGTTCAATGCGTAAACAAACCTTGACCATGCATATATTAGGATTTATTAACATTTTATTTTGAATTAATAAATTATTCTATTAAATTAGAAAATTTATTAAATTATTCTATTAACCATAGGCGATGCTGTCTGGTGTCTATACGCGGTGTAGACAGCATTCGAATGAAGTTTATCATTAATAATAGCCTACTGTAAATGCTTGACATGACAATAAAGATTGAATTATTCTATATGACTGGGATTTTAAAGGTTGAATTTAACATATTTTATTATATTTCGCCTAATTAATAGACCATATAAATAACAATTCGTTGAATATTAAATATATTTTATATAAGTTCAATAAAGTGAAGAGGCAAAGACAAAGAAATGAGAGAGCATGTTGATGAGAGAAGTTGAATTTGTAGTTTAATAATATTCCAGTAAAAATTCCTTAAATGTATTCTGTTGTTAGTGTGGTTTTTAAACTTTTGAACTGTGTGTGTGTGTTTTTGAAGTGAAATCTTGATAAGCAATTTGACAACATTGTAGTAAATATTTTTGGTGCATCAAAAGCATGCACATTATGATACCAGCAGAAAAGCTAATCCAGCACATGACACTAAAATGTAGTATTTAATCCTCAAAATGAAAAAAAAATGAGTAAATACTCAAATACAAAATACTGAGAAAAAAGGTCCACTTTTAAAAAAAAAGGAACCCCCCCTTGCACTAGGCTGGCTACGGGCCTGCATCCTCTACAAACAAACACATACTACACACGCTAAACTCTATGTACACTACACACACACACACACACACACACACAAACAAACACAAATGAAATAGGTAGTTGGGCACGCTCATTGTTGCTTGTAACTATTTTTCTTCTTTTTATTTTTAAGGCCATAAGGATAACCTCTTGGCTTCAACCTTCAGAGGATGGTCCTTGGGGAACTCCTAGACTCCTAGACTTTTCTGGGTGAGGCTCTGGGTCCTTAGGGCTTGCTCTGAAAACATAGCTCTGCATTTCAACAAAGATACTACTATGAAACGCTCACCAACTAGCACACAGCGCTTCGGCCACACATACAAACACACACACACACACACACACACACACCACACAAGCATATCATATACACACACATGTCTCATCAGATATCCTATACAAACACCACCTGTTCAAACACCTGCGCCATTACAGTCAGCACCCAACCTGTCCCACATTAAGTGACAGATAGCAATAGATAAGCAATCCAGAAGGACACGTCCAGACATGACGATACCCTAAACTTAAAAAGGCACATATGTTGTAAGGTGCGCCGAAGTGGCGATGGCACAAGTGCTTGGGCCAGTTCTTCATTCAACTATTTTTCTTCTTTTTTTTTAAGTCTGCAGGGCCAACTTCTTAGTTTTTATCTTTAAAGAGGTCCTTGGTGGACTACCAGACTGGGGTGTAATATGTGCCGCCCTCGGACTTATCCATTTGCTTCTCATTTCTGTGCCACAAGGGTGGCTCTGTCACGAGCCTGCTACCTCCTGCAAGCACCTCGCAACCCTAACTCCACCTCGGAGTTTTCAGCACGCCCAGCGTTCATCACGGCACACCTGGATCTGATTACGGATCACCCCTAGGCTTTAAAAGCAAGCTGAGCGCACCTGATGGTGCCGCAGTGTCTCGCTCGTGTGCCTTACGTCTTTGTGTATATTATTGATTCCCTGGATTTTGTCTCGTTGCCGACCCAGCTCCCCTTCGGATTCCTCTTTCGTCTCGTCCCTTCTGCTTACCTTGCCTGATTCTCGGACTGATTCCCGTGTATGACCCTGCCTGTATTAGTTTCCTGACTTCAGACTCGCCCTTTGGATTTGTTTGTTCACGCGGCTGGATCTACTGGTTATCGACTCGTACCTGGTTAAAGTAAAGTGGATTGTGTTCTTCGGTTCACGGCCAGTGACGCACCTCGCCGCGGCGCAAGAAGACTTCCGCCTCTTCGGAGGACCTCCCTCGATGTGCGCCGTGCTCATACTTCTCACGGACCTGAGTCGGAAACCCCTGCACCTCTATCCTCGATCGCAAAGCGGACCCACGTCAGAAATCCGCATAGCGCTTGCGGCTCTCCGCGCTACATCCGAGGATAATTCGTGCGCTCCCACTTCGTGTGGCTGTAACTTAACCCTTTAATCCCCTAATAAATTCCCTTGAGAGTATCTGTGTCTGCTATTGGGTCCTTTTCTCTCCTGCCTTTTCCCCCTCCATGACAGTACACTGCGGCCATGGCAGACCCAGCAGACACTTTTTCCCCCAGGGCGGGCCTCCGCGCCAAACTCCAGTCCAGGACGAGTAACCGATCCGAGGCTAGGCTTCGCCAGACCGTCGCCCAACAGGGTGCTCTTATTAATTCTCAGCAGCAAAGCCTCCAACAGATGTCACAAAGTCTGTCACAGTTGTCAGCCCAGTTTCAGCAGGTCTGTTCAGTTCTCCCAGCTACACTCGCACCCCTGGCTTAGCATGACCGCCCAGCACGGCACGAACCTCGCCTACCAAACCCTCAACCCTACGGCGGAGACCCTGGCACCTGCCGCTCATTTTTATCACAATGCTCTCTGCTACTTGAACTCCAACCCTCGGCTTTTCCTACGGAGCGCTCTAAGGTGGCATACATAATTACCCTGCTTACGGAGAGAGCCCGGGAGTGGGGAACGGCCGTCTGGGACGCTAACGACCCTTGCTGCGCCACCTTCAGCGCCTTCACAGAGGAGATGAAGAGAGTGTTCGACCACTCCCATGTGGGAAGGGAGGCCGCTAGGCAGCTCTTGGAGCTCCGTCAGGGTTCCCGATCTGCTTATGACTACGCCATTGAGTTCCGAACCCTGGCAGCCGCCGCTCAGTGGGACACTCAGGCGCTTTACGATACCTTTCTGAATGGGCTCTCTGAACCAGTTAAGGACCAGCTGGTGTCTCAGCAGCTTCCTGGAGACCTGAACGGGTTGATGGACCTTGCAGGGCGAGTGGATTCACGCCTCCGACGTAGGCACCGCACTTTTAGCCAGACCGGGCAACGGGTTGGAACTTCTTCCTCACTGACCATGCCAGTGGCCGCCCCTGCTGAGCCCATGCAGATCGGACAAACCCGGATCTCACCAGAGGAACGGCAACACCGGATGCAGGCGGGAGCATGCCTCTACTGTGGTCAGGTTGGGCACTTGCGTCTGCAATGCCCGGTAAAAGCCAGGCCCCCTCAGTGAACCTAGGCACACTGGAGGGGCGCACCCAAGAGCAGCTGCCTAGAAGCCGTCCAGTCCTTCCCGTCACGCTCTTCCTAGGCAATCAGCCCCACGTAGCCCATGCCCTCGTCGACTCCGGTTCCGACCAGAATATGATCAGCGCCACAAGGGTCAAGGAACTATGCATTCCTACTCTTTCCCTGAACACCCCATTGTCCGTCCACGCTCTTGATGGCACACCATCCCTCCGATTACCTGACGCACCACTCCGGTAACCCTAAGGACATCTGGGAATCACTCGGAAGAGATTTCCTTTCTCGTTATGGATAGAGCTCAGTGCCAGTTGGTGCTTGGTCGTCTGTGGCTTGTTCGTCACAACCCGCGCGTGGACTGGAGGAACAATGCCATACTCGAATGGAGCCCTCTCTGCCTGGCCTCTTGCCTGAAATCTGCTCTTTGTCCCACTGTAACATCAGGACCCCCTGAAGATTTTCCCGACCTTTCCGTGCTCCCTCATGACTACATCGACCTCAAGGCTGTGTTCAGTAAGTCCCGGGCCGTCTCTCTTCCACCTCATCGTCCGTACGATTGCGCAATTGACCTCCTGCCTGGCACTACCCCAATTCTTTTTTTTTTTTTTTCCTTTTTTTTTCCCTTTTTTTTTTTTTTTTTTCGGCCAGTCAGTATCACAGATAACACATAGCAGAGTGTATGTGTAGCTGTTCTATCATCATTCACAGCCATTTTTATTTTTTTTTATTATTTATTTATTTATTTATTTATTTTGTTTGTTTGTTTGTTTCCCATATTATAACAGACAAGACCGGGGGACGAAAAAAAGAGAAGAGAGAGTAAAAAAAAAAAAAAAATCAACCAAAAAAAATAATAATAAATAAATAATCATAATAATAATAATAAAAAAAAAGAATAAAAATAAATAAACAAACAAACATTTAAGGGAAAAAAAAAGGGAAAAGAGAAAAAAAAAAAGGAGGGGGGGTGGGAGGGGGGAGAGAATACAGTCAGGATTCGCTTCCGCACCTGCCGAAGAAAAAGAGAAAAAAACAACAGAAGACACAACAGCAGAGAAACCGCAGCCACAACCAACACCTGCACGACTCGCGGCAAACCACAAATCCCAAAACCTGTTGAGCCGCGCACATAATAAAATATTTTAAAATAAACATTTTGTTTTGAAGCAACAGCAAAGACAGTGTGTGTGTGAGCACCTGTTTGTACACCAGTGTGAACGTTTGTGTGCACACCTGTGTGTGTGAGCGCGCTTGTGTTCATAGGGCTCCTCCATGTAAATGTTTAATAGTGTGTGTGGGGGACCACAGTCCCGTCCCGCGAGGCATGGAGCAGATACGGCGGAGACACGGGTCCCAGACATCCAGAGGCCCCCCAGAGCACAGGAGTCTCAGGAGAACCACCGCAGGGACCAGCTCCCCTACTGACCCCCAGGGGGCCCAATTCTTCACAAAATTGGATCTTCGCAGCGCCTATCATCTGGTCAGGATAAGAGAAGGGGACGAGTGGAAGACAGCCTTTAACACCCCATCGGGTCATTACGAATATCTGGTCATGCCGTTTGGGTTAGCCAACGCCCCGGCCGTGTTCCAAGCCCTAGTCAATGACGTCCTCAGGGATTTTATAAATGTCTTTGTCTTTGTATATCTAGACGACATCCTCATCTTCTCGCGTTCCCTGGAGGAACACAAGATACATGTCTGTCAGGTTCTCCAGAGGCTGCTTGAGAATCAGCTGTTCGTCAAGATCGAAAAATGCGAGTTCCATAGTAGCACAGTCTCCTTCCTGGGCTTTATTGTTGCCCCGTAGAAATGGACCCTGCCAAGCTGAAGGCAGTCACGGGCTGGCCTGCCCCAACAACACGCAAAGAACTACAGCGCTTCCTGGGGTTCGCTAATTTTTATAGGCCGTTCATCCACAATTATAGCTCAGTAGCCGCTCCACTTATCTCGCTAACTTCAGCCAAGACCCCATTCATCTGGTTGGAGGAAGCGGCCAGGTCCTTTCAGGATCTGAAGAGGCGATTCACTTCGGCTCCTGTTCTACTTTAACCGGACCCACGCCTTCAGTTTGAGGTTGAAGTAGATGCCTCCGACTCGGGTATTGGAGCAGCCCTGTCTCAGAGGTCGCCCAGGATAATAAACTGCATCCGTGCTGCTTTCTCTCCCACCGACTTTCTCCGACCGAGAGGAACTACAGTATTGGCGACTGAATACGTATCTAAGAATACGTAGCCGGATGCCCTCTCTCGCCAGTTCTCTCCTGCCAACGATCGGTCACCTGAAGCCACCGTCCTGCCCCCTCATTGCCTCGTGGGAGCGGCGCTACTAGAGGTTGAATCGCGGGTCAAGAAAACGCTTTATCAACAGCCGGGCCCCTCACAGACACCAAAAGGCAAACTCTTCGTTCCAGAGGCAGAACGGTCCCACGTCCTGGAGTGGGGACATAGCTCGAGACTGGCCTGCCACCCCGGCACGGCACGCACGCTGGCCCTGGTTCAGCAACGATTTTGGTGCCCCACCATGAGAGAGGACACTCGTCACTTCGTTAACGCCTGCGACTCTTGCGCCAGAGGCAAGACCAGCAATAAACCCCCCAATTAGACCCCTTCCGATTCCTCGCAGGCCCTGGTCCCACATCGCCCTCGATTTTGTCATGGGACTCCCTGACTCGGAGGGTAACACCTGCGTGCTTACGGTGGTGGATCGCTTTTCCAAGGCAGCCCATTTCATCCCACTATCTGGACTCCCTACAGCCAAGGAGACAGCCGAGCTCCTATTCATGCACGTTTTCCGGCTTCATGGACTCCCCAAAGACATCACGTCGGATCGGGGCTCCCAGTTCACCGCCCGGTTCTGGTCTGCTTTCTGCAAATTAATTGCTGCTACCCCCAGTCTATCTACTGGCTATCACCCACAGACCAACGGCCAGGAGCCAACCAGGATCTAGAGATCTAGGATTCACCGGACCGTTTCAGCCTTCAAACAACAGGCCGACCGGCGCCGCTCCAGGGCACCGTTATACCGCGTGGGTCAAAGAGTGATGCTGTCATCCCACTACATTCCACTTAAGACGACCTCACGCAAACTGTCTCCCCGATTCATCGGCCCATTCACCATCACCAGGATCATCAACCCCTGCACCGTCAGACTTCATCTGCCTTCCACCATGCGTCGGATAAACCCTTCCTTTCATGTATCCCAGATAAAACCCCTGGCCTCATGCCCACTGAATCCACCCACCCGCCCGGCTCCTCCTCCCCGACTCATCGATGGTAGCGAGGCCTTCACTGTGAGCAAGCTTATGAAGGCCAGACGATGAGGCAGAGGCCTCCAGTACCTGGTAGATTGGGGGGGGTATGGCCCTGAGAAGAGGAGCTGGATTCCTTCCAGATTCATCTTGGATCAGTCCCTTATTGATGACTTCCACCGCCAACACCCCAACGCACCGGCCATTCCGCCAGGTGGCGTCCGTAGGAGGGGGGGTACTGTCACGAGCCAGCTACCTCCTGCAAGCACCTCGCAACCCTAACTCCACCCCGGAGTGTTCAGCACGCCCAGCGTTCATCACGGCACACCTGGATCTGATTACAGAGCACCCCCCCAGGCTTTAAAAGCAAGCTGAGCGCACCTGTTGGTGCCGCAGTGTCTCGCTCGTGTGCCTTACGTCTTTGTGTATATTATTGATTCCCTGGATTTTGTCTCGTTGCCGACCCAGCTCCTCTTTCGTCTCGTCCCTTCTGCTTACCTTGCCTGAGTCTCGGACTGATTCCCGTGTATGACCCTGCCTGTATTAGTTTCCCGACTTCAGACTCGCCCTTTGGATTTGTTTGTTCACGCGGCTGGATCTACTGGTTATTGACTCGTACCTGGTTAAAGACGCCGATTGTGTTCTTTGGTCCACGGCCAGTGACGCACCCCGCCGCGGCGCAAGAAGACTTCCGGCCGCGCCGCCTCCCATACACGCGCCGCCTCCCTGCTGCGCGCTTACTCTCTCACACACACACACACACACACACATACTCGCGCTGCCCCCTGCTGCGCGCTGACTCTCTCACACACACACACACACACACACTCCCCCTGTGGCTGTAACTTAACCCTTTAATCCCCTAATAAATTCCCTTGAGAGTATCTGTGTCTGCTATTGCGTCCTTTTCTCCCCTGCCTTTTCCCCCTCGTGACAGGCTCCTAGCAAAGGTTGCAAAAGGTAGCCTGCAGCAAAAATCTGAGCCGCTCAATTCCAGGAATTCACACACATCCTGAACACACACACACACACACACACAAACTCACATATCGTGGCCTGTCGCCGTCACCCTTGGCTTGCTCATCAGAGAAATTTCATTCATTCATCTCGTTATTATCTAGACACATTTTTCTCACACATACACAATTTATTATTATTATTAATATTTTATTATTTTATTATTATTATTTTTTCTTTTTTCTTTATTTATTTTTTTTTATTTCTTTCATCTTTGTGAAGCTGCTTTGAGACAATGACCATTGTTAAAAGCGCTATATAAATAAAATTGAATTGAATTGAATTGAATATACACTACACTCTTTACACACTATCCACACACACACATACTACACTCACCACAGACACAAATACTACTCATCCTACCCTTTACACATACTATACAAACACACTGCAGAAAACAGAATATCAAACAGAATATTTAGACATGCATATTACACATATATAAACACAGACGCTCACTACACAAACTTACATACACACACATACACACATACACACACATGTATATGTGTATGTGTACAGAGTACGCATACACATCCTGCTCAAACAATGACCTGCCCAAGCACCTGCAGCATTAAAGGCACCACCAAACCTGGTCCACATTGAGTGACAACAAGCAATGGTGCACCAGAAAGACACGTAATGCAGTGATGATGGCTTAAACATGCCATATTTATTTAAGATTTCCTAGCTGCCGTTGAACCCGCCAGAGTGCTGCACAGGACTGGCTTGAGCGAGCTTGAGGAGGTGTTTATCAATGGACCAGAGAGTGACCAGCGGTACACAACCAAAATCAAATCTTTGTTGTATGTGGCCCGATGTACCGATTTACATTCTTGCCTTCAACCTTCAACAGGTGGTTATTGGGGAACTCCTAGACCCACTGTTCTGGGTGAGGCTCTGGGCCCTTGCTTTGAGAACATGGATAGATGGTAGCCAAATTGGCTGCAGGGAGCAGATTGATCATAGAAAAAGATCCTAGGATTTTTGTGGGGGAAGGGACACAGTTTTTGGCCCTCCCTTCTTGAGAAAACCTCCTATAAGTCCACCCGTTTGCAAAACACTGGGGAATGTGGTTGTGGGTGGTTCAGATAGCTCAGACTCTATGACTCTATCTGCACAACAAGATGGCACGAGTAACCCATGAATTTCCACAAATGTGCTGCAGCCCATTATACAATACCCACCACCTAACACAACCTAGCCCTTGCTTAAAAAGAAATGCTTTTCATTTTTATGCTACAACCCCCTTCACCTAGCAGATAAAACACACACATATCCTTCACAAATATAATTATTCATATTTTACACAAACATACAGACACACACACACAGACACACACACACTAATTACACACACAGACACACAGACACACACACACACACACACAGACACACACACGCGCATTTACTACATACTACTCCCACACATACACAAATAGAACACACACACTACACATATTACACACACACTACATATTTTTCCAGAGGTGGAAAAAAATTTATTTAAGTAAAAGTACTGTTACTTTAATGAACTTTTACTGAAGAACAAGCAAAGTTACCCTTATAAAAAGCTACTCAGGTAAAAGTAAAAAGTAGCTCATTAAAAATGTAATCAGAGTAAAAGTTACTGAGTTACTTTATTTTTTTAACAGCGGGGGTGGGATGACGGATAGAACACCCTTGCATAATAAATTTGTTCCGTTTGCTGTGCTTGAAATCAAAGTGGTCGCTTAAATATGATCAGGGGTTCGCTTCATAAGAATTTGTTGGCATTTCACTTTCAGCTGTGTCTGTATCCCTGACATCTGTTTTGTCCATCTCCATCGTTCTTGTGAATTTAGCACGTTTGTTCTCCTCGCCCATCAATCAATCAGTGCAGTGGTTTCCGAGGTGCAATTTTTTCCCCTCCCCGTTGTATTATTTGTATTATTTTTCCTTTTCACTCATTTATTTTTTACTCAGTAGTGAATATGATTTAAAATGTATTGAAGTACAATACTTTAAACAAAACATACTTAAGTAAAAGTAAAATTACAGATTTTAAAAACTACTTTTAAAAGTAGAAGTACACAAAATTTCTACTCAATTACAGTAATGCAAGTAAATGTAATTCATTACTTTTCGACTTTGCATATTACACACACATATCTTACATATCCTTAACACACACACACATTTTACATACTACACCCACACAGAATATACACACACACACTAGGCATAAACACAGACACACCCAACCACTTATGCTAAACATACAGTATACATCCTACACACACACACTTTGCACACTGTACACATTCTACGCACACCCTACGCATTCTACAGAAATGATGACCAGCCCAAGCACCAGTGCCTTTACACTTGCCATCAAGCAATCAATACTTATGACGATGCCTTAAACTTAGTTGCTATATTTAG